>NW_012118487.1:6479160-6490155 GCF_000951035.1 Colobus angolensis palliatus | reverse complement strand
TTTTTTTGTAGAGATGGGGTTTCACCTTGTTGCCCAGGCTGTTCTTGAACTCCTGAGCTCAAGTCATCCACTTGCCTTGGCCTCCCAAAGTGCTGGGATTACAGGCATTAGCCTCCATGTGCAGCCTTTCTGTTTTCATAGCCTCCATAAAACAGGAAAATTATAGGTACACTTTTTGCTTATTTATTCAAATGACAAGTATTTATTGGGCACACACCCACCTCAGGCACTGTTTTGGGGCTATGAATTTGTAATCACTGAACAAAAACACACTCCCTACCCTCGTGGAGCTTACCTTTTTAGTAACATATACATACAAATAAATAACCAGAAATATAATTGCCTTACAATTCTGACAGAGATAATTGGCGAAAGAAAAATTAGCTGCACACAAAAATATGTTAACATCTGGAGAATAATGAAATTATGAGCAACAAGCATCAATGAAATCATGCCAAAATCAAATGATGGCAGTTCTTGGTAGGCTTCCAGAATTAACTATTAAAAGAAGATATTAGCCTTAAACCCAGTGTGTCTTCTGTGATGGCTGTGTGTGGGGGGGGTTATGTCAGGCTGCATTCATGGAGGATGGACAGATGCCAGGATATTTCACAGGAACCTAATTGTTCTTCCCTGCCAGGAAATCGCTGTAGCGTGACAAGTATCAAAGTGCCCGAAGACAAGAAGTCCTGGAGCAAGCTTACATTGCTTTCAGGTGATGCTGTAGATCACCCAAAATGCCCTGCAGTGGCCAGCGCCCCTGAACGAGGACTGGACCTCTCATTTACATGGCTTGATTCTGTGACTCGAGCAAGTTACTAATGTCTTTGAACCTCAGTTTTCTCATTTGAAAACTGAAAATCACAATACCTCAACATAAGATTAGTGAAATGAATAAATGATATCACATACATATATATACACACACACGTATAGTCAATATGTACAATGCTTGCTGCACAGTTAAGTGTGCAACAAATGTTCATACCCTGCTCCAATCTTATAACTTCTCACCAATAAGGTTTATAAAGGCCACACATATTTGACAAGACAATCCAAACTTTCACACTTCACCTTTCGAGCACTTTTGCCCATTAGACCTTACAACTCTAAGCTGCATTTCTTGTGCATATTTGGGATTCGGTTCCTGAAATGATTAACAATCATTCCAAATACCACTTGCTTGCTCTTGCCAGCCACCAGTTCCGTTTCATCAACACACCCATACTTAGCTATACAGCAGTTTCTGTTTGTGAAATTACTTGAAGATTGAGTTAGAATTGTGTCCTTATTTAAGAAGTAGGAGTGGAAAGCTGAAATAAGAAAGCAGAGACTAGCAACAGGACTGTCTGTTTTTATAAGCACAACACAATAAACAGAAATGTTTAGGTGTGTTTCTAGCAGGAAACTCTGAGTCAGCCTCTCATTGGACTAATGAGGGCTCAATGTGAATTACAGGTTGGGTGGAACTACATTGGAGAGAATATACAAGATACTAGATCAATATTGGAGTTAGATCTAAAAGTGAGATCAAATTAGGAAATAAGTGTGCGTGTGTGTGTGTGTGTGTGTGTTTCCATATTGGAATTAGATTTAAAGGAGAGATCGAATTGGGAAATAAGTCTACTTGTGTGTGTGTGCCTGTGTATGTGTGTGTGTGTGTGTGTGCTTAACTTTACTGAAAAAGAACTCCCTTTCTAGTCTGTGAATCTATTGATCTATTGTTTATCTTTTATGTATGTATGCTAGAAAACATTAAATGGAAGTGTGGACTTGCCTCTATCTAGTTGCCTTTTTTATTTGTTTGTTTATTTCCAGCCTCCTGCAAAAAGGAGGTGATGAAGTAGCAATTTCTCTAATCTCAGTATTCTCCTCTAAGCAATCTGACCAGGAGACGACAAATATTTGTTGGTCACCTACTATGTTCCAGGCATCATGTCTCCAAGGGTATGTCCCCTGCTAGAGTTAGCAGAAAGATCTGGCATGGATTCAAACAGATTGAAAAATGAGTAAGACAGGAGATGACTGGATCTGCAAATCTGATGAGAAAGCTTCCTTTTTAAGCGCTTCAGCCTAATTCTCTCTCAAAATGTATATGGGCTTAGGCTTTCATAGCAGCATACGTAAAGGAACGAAGGCTCTGCTTCTCAACGTAAAGCCGTGCAACTCTGTGTACACTGGCAGGGACTGCGAACCTTGGAAGGGAAGCGTGGCCCAGTGCCACTGGAGACTCAGGCTGTTTCTAGTTGCCAGAGATAAACCCCTTTCCAGCTCCGGAAAGCCGACACTGTGACAGGCTTCTCCTCTACAGCTGGGACCTAAATGAGATCCTTCTATACTCCAGCTACTTGATCCTCAAATCTTTAAGTCTTGGCCACCCTTAGACGTTCTCCTTCAGCCCTTTTCTATATGTCCTTTGAATATTTGCATACTGATTTCTTTTTTTTAAAAACAATGCAAAGAGAGAAAAACTTTATTTGTAAAATGTTTTTCTACTTTATTTTAGGTTCAATGGGTACATATGCAGGTTTGTTGTGTGGTGTATTGGTCTGTTTTCGTGCTGCTATAAAGAACTACCTGAGACTGGGTAATTTATAAAGGAAAGAGGTTTAATTGACTCACAGTTCTGCATGGCTGGGGAAGCCTCAGGACACTTACAATCATGGTGGAAGGTGAAGAAGAAGCAAAGCACTTTCTTCACAAGGTGGCAGGAGTGAGAGAGCATGAAAGGGCAAGAACCCCTTACGAAACCATCACATCTCATGAGAACTCACTCACTATCATGAGAACAGCATGGGGGAAACTGCTATGATCCAATCACCTCCCACCAGCTCCCACCCTTGGCACTTGAGGATTACAATTGGAGATGAGATTTGGGTGGGGACAAAGCCAAACCATATCACGTGGTGCATCACATGCTGCTGAAGCTTGGTGTACAAAATGACCTCGTCATTAAGGTAGTGAGCGTAGTGCCCAATGGGTAGCCTTCCAACCCTCTCCTTCCTCCCCTCTCAAGCAGTCCCCAGGATCTATTGTTCCCATCTTTGTGTCTAGGAGTACGTAGTGCTTAGCTCCCACTTATAAGTGAGAACCTGTGCTAATTGGTTTTCTGTTCCTGCATTAGTTTGCTCAGTATAATGGTTTCCAGCTGCATCCATGTTGCTACAAATGACATTTCATTCTTTTTTATGGCTATGCAGTATTTGATAATGTTTATGTACCATTTCTTAATGATACTTCAAACTTGGTAGGCTAAGACTAAAATTTTATTGTTAGAGCTGAAATCATGGGTTACTGCAGCTAAATGGGTCTCAGACTCTAATTCTTCGTTCTTTTGTGTGTGAATAAACTGAAGTCAAGAGTGAGGGTCAGAGAGAAGAGAGAATGAATAAATGGCACAAACCTCCTCAGCAGCACAGGTCGGGCTATAATGTTCTGACCCCAAATTCATTGTTCATTGGGTCCTCTTTGCTGCATCGGCTAATGACATCACCAAAATCTCCACTCACTTTGGTTGCAAATGTCTTCCCATTTCCTACTGTATATCCAAGAAGTTAACAAATCCTCTCAAACCTCCAAAATACTTTGTTCAATCTTTGCTTTTTATGATTTATGTCAACAGCCAAGGCCTTAGTTCATCCTTTCTTTATCTCTCCCCTGAGCTGTTATGACAGCAACTCAGCTGGCTTCTCTGCAGTCATCCTCTCTTCTAAAACTCCAGCCAGTGAACTGGAACTAGAGATATCTTCCCGAGATCAGATGGTGTCACTATCCTGTTCTAAACTGTCCATGCCATGCCTCCACATGCAGGAAAACACCCAGACTCAATAGTGTGGCCTCCTCTCTCACCCAGTGTTTCCACTCCTCCAAGGACACCTCTCCTTTTGTCATCTAATACCATTGCTATAGGTGCTGTCCTTCATGCTAGCACATCTTGACCTTTCAACCAGTAATTTTTTTTCTCAAAAAAATTCAATTCACTGGAAACACTGCTCCTTCTAGGACATCTACCTGTCAAAGTTCTGTTCAAAGTTTAGGACCAGTTTGGTCTCATCTCCTCTAAGAAGCCTTCCTTAGCCATCCTAGTAGGATGGCTAGTAGTATCAGAAGTAATATCAGAAGACATTTATCCCATCTCTGTCTCCAACTCCTATGCTTCCTTTTTCTATAGAACACAGGAAACACCAGATTTTGCTCCCACCACTCCCCAGGCCCTTCTAAGCCAAGTCTCTAATAGCCATTTCTTTGCAAAATGGATTGTTCAACCCACAGTTCTCGCCTTACTCACTTTATGAGCAACTTTCGACACAGGTGGGCAATTTCTCCTTCTCTCAATACTTTCTGCACTTGGCATGTTGAGTGCCACTCATTCATGATTTTCCCCCTCCTACCTCATAGCCTCTTCTTCCCAGTCTACTTTGCTGTTTCTTCCTCATCTGCCTGATGTCTATGCTGTAGATTGTCCCAGAGCTCAATCCATGGATTCCTTCTCTGTATTACATGACTTTCCAGGTGACACTGTCCAGTTTCATGGCTAAATTACATTTAAATTTGATGAGAACCAACATTACAGCTGTAGTCTGAATCTCTTTCCTGAACTCCAGATTCTTATATCCGGTGGCCTATCTGACATATCCGATTGGAAGGTCAGTCGGCATCTCTTTGGCTGTTCTCACTCACATCCCAAATCCTTGTCACCAGCCAGTTCTGTTGCCCCTCCCTTCAAAATGAATCTAACACTCCACCACTGCTAAACATTGCCATCACTACCTCACTGGCTCAAGCTACCATCAACTTTTGCCTGAATTGCAATAGCGTTTTAGTTAGATGTCTTCCTTCTTTGTTTGCATTTCTACAGTCTGTCTCACCATAGCCAGAGGGATACCTTTAAAATGTAGGTGTTATGGTTTGCATCTCTCCCCAGAAGCCCATGTGTTGCATGACTCGCTTACTTTTTCCTCCGTTATCTTGGAGAGTCCCTACCACTGAAGGCTTTTCTGAGCACCCATGAAAAATAGCAACCCCACTCCTTAAGCTCCCTAATTCCTTGCCTGGCTTTATTTTTCTCCATAGAGTTGTCAAGTTACCACCATTTGACATTTTTAATCTCTCTATCATCTGTCTCTATCTCTTATCTATCATCCATCTCTTCTCATCTCTGTTTCATCTAATTATCTATTATCTATCATCCATCTCTCTCTTATTTATCTTTCATTATTTATTTTCTACCTGTATACCTATTATCTATAAATCATCCATCTCTCACATCTATGTATGTATGTGTGTATGTATGTACGTATGTATGTATCTCTCTCTTTCTCTGTTAGCTTGTGTACTGTCTGTCTCTCCCTGTGAAAATGTCAAATCCATGAAGACAGTGTTCTTGTCCATTGCTATATGCCTAATATTTAGAACAGTGTCTGGTAAACAATAGGTGATCAATAAATATTTATTGAAAGAATGATTAAATGGATACTTGAAATCAAAATCTGGTTACCAGCCTTGCCACAGACACCGTCCTGTGACAGGTCCCCCCCGCCCCCACCAAGTCTTGCAGTGGGGAGTCCAGTTGTGAAGCACACATGGCAAAGGACCCTCCGAGGAAAATCTGTGGGGCTGTAATGGCACACAGCGTGGCCCGGCCTGTTTCTTGTAGTAATAAACATAGAAAGCCCTTGAGAACGCAAGGCTATCAGATGATGTGGTATAAAAGAAAGAACAATGCACCAGCAAGCAGAAGATACGTATTTGGATTCTGAGTCTTATTACCTGTGGAGTCCTGAGCAAGTTGCTAATCCTATTTGGCCTCCATTTCTTATCTGTACAGTAACAGTGATGGATTCGCTTGTCTGAGATCCTTTCCACGCCTTCGATTTCTGTTAATTTCTGTGGGTGTCTGAGGAAAGATGGAGATAGGGAGGGAGGTAAAAGGGAGGAAGACAGTCTTTTGATTATTCATATACCTGCTAAGAGATAGAAAGAAGGAGATAACTTGCAGTATAAAGAACATTGCATGGAAGAGATCATTTTGGCATGACTGCACTACATAGAACTTAGTTTTGTAATTGGGCATCTAAGCATTCTAAAAGAATACTCGATTTACACTAAGTTCCACATTTTCTGTGTTTTGGGCCCTGATGCTTGCTTACATCTTTAGTCCAGACCTGGAGCTCTGTTTTCTGTACATCATAGTTGGAGCTTGGGGTCTTTTCAGGCCATATTGAATGTAATTAGTCATTTGTAGGTAATTACTAAAATAAAAACTGATCTGAATTTTCTTAAAATGACACAATACCTTTCTCCTCTAAACATTTTAATGTATTATTTGAACAAGATTTATTCATTTTTGTATACCACTTATGGAGATTTTAATTTAGTGATTAGTAAAATTATTTAAGAAACACAAACCCATGCTCAACAATATTTTCCAATATGTTGAAATATTTCAACATACTGGAGATGGTGGCTTTCTTTTGTATTATGTCTTTGAAATTTAATATAAAGATATGATATTCCATGCCAAGGGTGTGTTGCATTTCAGTTTATTTTAAATGAGTTCTCATGAAAGGTTTCACTCTTTATGACCATAGAAAGTTCATCATTATACTTAACTAGCCATTCTGCGCACAGCGTTTTATCAGGCAAAAACAAACAAAAGAAACATTTGATGTTTTACTAAGGCAGAATATGAATTGCTAACTGTACCTAAATTGAACATGACATTGTGTTTCTTTATTCTTATTTTTATTTTTTTGAGATGGCGTCTCACTCTGTCACCCAGGCTGGAGTGCAGTGATGTGATCTTGGCTTACTGCAAGCTCCGCCTCCCGGGTTCACACCTTTCTCCTGCCTCAGCCTCCTGAGTAGCTGGGACTACAGGCACCCACCACCGTGCCTGGCTAATTTTTTGTATTTTTAGTAGAGACAGGGTTTCACCGTGTTAGCCAGGATGGTCTCGATCTCCTGACCTCTTGATCCGCCTGCCTCGGCCTCCCAAAGTGCTGGGATTACAGGCATGAGCCACCATGCCTGGCTGACATTGTTTCTTAAAAGCACAACCCCTTACGAGGTCAAGCCAGCGGCTCAAAACTATGTTCCAATTAATTGAGGACACTGCCGAGGAGGTCAAAGATCCCATAAAAAGTTAGTAAAGACATTAGATTTTAGACAATCAAAATAATCTGGAGAAATGATCTGTGGTCATAATGATTACCTCCAGGGCTGAAGAGAGCACTCAAGAAGATAATTACAGGGCACAGTGGCTCACGCCTGTAATCCCAACACTATGGGAGGCCGAGGTGGGTGGATCACCTGAGGTCAGGAGTTCGAGATCAGCCTGGCCAACATGGAGAAACCCTGTCTCTACTAAAAATACAAAAATTAGCTGGGCATGGTGACGCATGCCTGTAGTCGCAGCTACTCAGGAGGCGGAGATTGCAATGAGCCAAGATCATGCCACTGCATTCCCACCTGGGTGATACAATGACACTCTTTCAAAAAAAAGAAGGAATAAGCTAAAGTTTAAATTGTCGTGTGTAAAGCATCTCACCCAGTCTAGTTACAAAGAAGAATTTAGACTTGTAAAATCTACCACAACATTTTGTTCTTTATCTGTAGGAAATATTTCTTTTTTCAGAAGCCAGGTAAATGGGAGTTTCAGATGGCGTGTTTCCGTTGGTTATCTTCTGAAATTGGAAAACAGAGATTGTAGTTCTTTTCTCAGTTGCTTTAAAGTGAACCCACATGCAACTACAGCCATTCCGTTTAAATGAAAGCTGAACCATTCAACACACCATAGTCAAGGTAATACCTAAAGTACATTCAGCAAAAAGGTTGTGGATGGAATATGAGACACATGGCTGAAACTACTATTAATACCTTGAGGTTAAAAATTGCTGAATGGATAAGCTCCATTGCTGTGGTTCACTAAAGGACAGAGACCTGTATTTGAACTGAGGGCTCATTTCTCTTGACCTCAATATGTCATGGCAACAAACAACTTGCAGGGAAGTGGTAAATCATTGTCATTAAACAAACAAATCATTGCAGCTGTCACTTCCTACTCTGAAGAACTGAAGCCATCTTCAGTATTATACAGCCAAAAAGCATCCGTCCCTTTGAAAAACTGCACAGGCTCCCCGCTTCCAAGTCATCTGTTTCTCAGAGGCTTTACTTTTGTAAGTGATTTAAAAATTTTTTTGTAAAGTTTATGTTTTTATTCTGTGCTATTCTGCCTCTCTTTTCTAACACCTAAGTCTTAGATTATAATCAGTTTCAAAAGTACACTAAAAACACCATCACGGATTTTCACTTCATCTTCAGGAATCTGATGTGGCCACCCATTTTCCCAGGGGCAATGTCATGCAAAACGCCTTCTACTTCAGTTTGTTTCTCTATTTCTGTTCTGAGTGACCTGCAGCAAGAATTGCACTGCCCTCGCTATGGAAAGTGGCAGTCCCCCACTGCTTATGATTATTGAGGTTCTTTGAGGCAGGGCTCACAATCTCAGATAAAGTGTGCCCCTCAATTATAAGGGCTAGCTGAATATGATCCTTGCCTTACAAGTACCTTATTTTCCAATATGCAGTGTCTACATTCAATTATCAGACATTATTGGAAACACAAAGGTCACTACTTACATCTCAAAAGCTCTTAAAGCAAACATGTTATTGCCTCCTGTACATTTGGGCTTTAAAACCTCAGAATTCACTTCAGGAGGCTATTACCCTCATCTCTGTTCTTTTTGAACATCATAGCTTGATGGAAAATGTCCTGGTCCAAATACCGAATCAGCCAACAAAGCAATTCAGAAGGAAAAACGCCGAGCTTTAAAAAATGTGATACAAAATGATTGCTTTCGTTCTCCGTCGCCTTTGTCCCCACCCTTCACTCCAATGTCAAAGCCAAAGCATCCCTTTGCTAGCGTGACAATTTGAGCTAAGAATAAGAAGCCAGTCATTATTTTATCATTTAATATTAATTATAATAGTATTAGTCATGATGAACTCCTGTTGCATTATGTAGCTTTCAAATATATTCCCAAAGGACTTTGATTATAATTTGCCATTTTATTCATGTTCAATTATTTTAAAGTGTTGCTGAATTAACAAGATCCACTTAGCCTTAATCACTACTTACCTCATCAGTTTATAGCACTGACATGTCTGGCTTATAAAGATGATCTGTGACAGAAAGAGACGGAGCCATCATGGCCACGGCTGACATCCAGGCTCAGTTCTGAGGGGTGACGGTTCTGTGGGACAGGCACTACTTCAGCCTTGGTAGCTAGATGAAAGCCTGCAGACAGAAGGAGGAGGGCATGGGAGGTTGTAGCTACTAAAAACTCTTGGTTGCTTCATTAAATACCTTGTCAATCTCTGGAATTATAAATAGAGTGTTCTGTATGTTTTCCTTCTGATGCACACTAATAGTCCTGGCTCTACTTCCCTTATGTCTTGAAAACATAGCTGCATTGAGATTGTGATGTTGGTGGTGATGTTTTAAATGGAATACAACTCTGCCTGACTGCTAAATGGCTCTGGTTCATTTTTCATGACATTACTACATACTATTTCCATGAGTTCCTTTGTCCATTTTCCCCAAATTTTGTTTTCTTTCCACATTCTCTTTGGGCTGTCTTTTAGATTCTACCAATATACTTCATTTCTCCACTCGAGATTTACAAGATCTCTTATAATTCACACTAAGTTTTCTCATCTCGTTTTGTTGTGTCTTATGTAATTATGGCAAATCATCTACCAGGTAATGAAAAATTACCAAGATTCCTGGAGTGGCTATTTACCTTGCCATGGCACGGGTTAGTACTATGTAAGTATTATGCCCCTACTCATGTGTCCAGCACCAATATCTGATACTACAGTAGATCCAGAAAATTAATATCAACAGCTTCTGATAATTCACTGAACAGGGCTATATAAGGTCACTAGGAGAGTAGTTATGTTCAAAATCTAATAGATGCTAGCTATTAGAAACCCCTAGATTTTATCAAACACCACCTCAGCACATGAAATGACTTTAATCAGAGTTCTAGGAACCAGTCTGGGGTAGCATTGATAAAGATTTCTACAGTTTCAGGTGGGAATTCTATATGTGAGCCTTTTAACTCGTTGACATTATAACTGAGAATTTCCCAACCATTCCATCTTCTACTTTCTGACTCAAGGATTTAATTCGAAGGAAAAAGTGAATTAAGATGGCCTGTGGCAATGTTCTCCCTTTTATCTAGCCTATCCACATTGTGCTATTTAAATTTACTATTCTCATACCTAGAACTTGCTTAGCAACTGGGACTGTGGCCTTTAATATTGCTCTGAAAACTGATAATGAACAACTTGAACAGGGGTTTTTAGATTTTTTGTAATTAAAAGAAAAGTATGATACATTCAATCATGACATGAAAATACACATGCAAGCCCCACTCAAAGCATGGCATTTTTTAAAAAGCTGTCAGAAGAAGAGTTTTATACATTATCAATGTACATTTTATTGCTATGCTGTATGCATGTATACACAACATATATATACACACGTGCTAACTTTCTTCATTGTTGCTGCTAATGGGAATAAAAATCAGAGTTGATGCTGAATCGTGGTTTGAATGACAAAGTTATTAATGACTAATAGATGATATTAAGTGTTACTATGAGCTGAGTGCAACTCCAAGGGTTTTGTTGGTATTAACTTCTTTAATTCTCATAGTGACTAAATAATGCAGAATACTATCCTCATTTTACATCTGAACAACTGAAGCAGTGAGTAATTTAAGTGGCTTCAAGCCACCCAACTAGAAATTGATGGGGCCAAGATTTACCTTCAACTTTAGGGTGGTCCATGCTCTGAACTGACTGGTTCTACCTCAAAAATTATAAACTGATCTAGATGTACCATATGACCCAGCCATCCCACTACTGGGTATATACCCAAAGGATTATAAATCATGCTGCTATAAAGACACATGCACACGTATGTTTATTG
>NW_012118487.1:6447147-6478775 GCF_000951035.1 Colobus angolensis palliatus | reverse complement strand
ATGGCACAAGTATACATATGTAACAAACCTGCACGTTATGCACATGTACCCTAGAACTTAAAGTATAATAATAAAATAAAATAAAATAAAATTATAAACTGAATTGGCCTTGATGTAGCCAAAACCATGTCCTGCGTTTTGATTTCTTTTCTCCTTTAATCAGAAGTTTCTTAAAAAATATTTTGTACAAATTATTTTTTGAGAAACACTGAAAGAAAAAGATATCCCCATGATCTTTTTTTTCATAGTTCTAAAGCTGAGGGAGGTGTTCCTTTGAAATATTCTGTTCATGAATTTGTAACACATTCAATCTGTGGGTTAAACTTCCTGCCAAGGCTCATGATAAAATTTGCGTCCATCCAGAAGGAATTTGGAAATACTCTGTAAGTAAAAAGAAACCACGAAATTTCCAGGCTCCGGTGGCACACCCCATGTTGCTTCCACTTTAGTGAATTCTTCCTTGTAAGAATTATTGAATGGCAGTTGGATACCGATCTTACCTGCTCCCTGGCTTCCCCTTCCATCATCTCGCTCCAGGATGTGGCTGCTGCGATGATTTTCTGTTCTCGCTTTCCTAATGCTGCCTTTCCGCCTCCTTGAATCTCTTCATTGCTTGTCCTTTTTGATATGACCTTCTTGTACCTTGAAACATCTCCTCTGGTTCAAAAACCTCCGTTAATTCTATTTTCCCTTGCTCTGTCCAGGCTGCCAGCCAGATTCTCCCTTTCCTTATCTCCATCGTGAGGGCATCTCTCTCACCTGCCCTGCGGCTTGAACAGCATGTCTCTTAGCAAATATGAAGCCCTTCATTTCATTAAAAAACAAAAACCAGAGATGCGTTTTCAGGAGTGTTCTTGAGTTGCTGTGATGAAGTAGCATAAATAGGATCCTCGTTAATTTTAACTCTAAATGCGGCAGCCCTCTCAATAGTGTTCAGATTGATCCAACATCTTCTACCCTACTTATCACAACTTGACCTTGGAAAAACTGCACTGGGCAGAAATATTTTGAACTAGGCTTTGACTGGTGTTATAATTACAGTCTTACAAAGAGCAAATGCCAATGGTAATAAGATTACGCATGTTTGTACTACAGGAGGGAGAATAACACATTAAGGAGAGTCACCATTCGTCATTGAAAGGCTCCAGGAAGTAACTTCAACACCGAGTCTTGTGCAGACATGAGTGGTCTATGTTGTGGATGAGAGTCAGCACAGTTAGAGAACATAGTCTTTATAATGGGCCCATACACTACCAAATTAATGCATAAGCATTATTCACAAAAGTGGATTGTTTTCAAAATATCAAATCCCTAAGGTTTCACAGGGTACAACTGAAAAATTATTACTTACACCGATCACAATTGTTCTTTTGATTTAATGTATTTAGTGTGTTTTCAATTACTGGAAACTTAACTGATATTCTTTGATGACTGGGATGCAGAAGCAATATTACATTTTAAAATAAACTTTAAGAACCATATTTATAAATTGAACATCTCCAACATAGTTCTTAAGCTATTTGCATGCTCATCTATGCCATGATACAGTTTTCTCTGTATCATTGCAATGATAGGTATACCTGCCTCACTTTCTATATCAATCAGCCCCTGATGGGGCCAATTTTTAAAGTCAAGTGTTAAAAGCATCCTTTACCAATTGCATATGTGATAGAAGTTTTTCAAGGTGCAATTATGTCGTTAGCAAATTACCCGTTTAACAAGCTGACTCATCAAGATAATAAGGAGGAAGACTCAGTGCTGATTCTTTTTAGAGAAAGAAGCTAGTATTATATGAAAGATATTTTCATAATTTAAGTGAACCTTATAAACATATCCTTTGCAACTATAGTCATATACTTTTGTATTTCTAATCATTTAACATAAATGAAAAAAATGAGAAGCAGTAGAATTAATGTTCATCGTGATCAAAACGTTTCCAACAGAAGTGGAGATTATATTAAAGAAAGTCCACATGGTATAGTGATGCAAACCTTCCAGATTATTAGCATTTTTAGTGAAAGTAATGTCACCGTCATGCTGTTCGTATTAACTGTGGTAGCATTCAGGGCAATACTCTTCCGCGAGCTTCCTCTGCAGCCTCTAGTCCCTGGCCATCTGGAATCTCTTAGCAAGGGCTGACTTGGTGCTATATTAAGCTTCGCTGATCTTTCAGATACAGTAAACTATTGTTTTATTTTGTTCTGGTATAAACACAAATAATAATTATTAACTTGAAGGGACTTTGGCTCAACATAAAGATTCCTGGACTCTCTTTTGCCCTGTCGAAAACCAAAGTTAGTTTCCACACATCCCAAAGTGTAAAGTGTAGACTCCAGGGTAAAAAGAATCATATGCCAGCCTTTTCCCAATTTGTATCTTGAAATTACAAAAGAGCATATTCAAGTAAGAATTAGAAGTAAAACTTAACTTTAAGTCCATCTTCCTTCTAATTTAGCAATTAGTCTTGTGAGTTTTATTGTCTTTGCTGATGTCTCCAAATTAAAGTCTTAATGAATGACTATAAAATGCCTTACACCATGCAAAAGCACGCTGTGACTATTTACTATGGTTATCCTTTTTGGCCATAGGTGAAAGAAATATGTACACATACACACACACACACACATAAACATACACACATTTACAGACTCCTGTGTTAAGTTGTCATAGTAATATGCACAGAGATCTGGGCTCCAGGGCATCAGAAAAAAATGACCTCTCATCCTGGAAAGGCTCATAAACCTGGTTTGTAGGAGAATTCACTGAGCCTCAGTTATCTCATCTATGAAATGGGGTGCCCTGTCTTCCTCCTTACCTCAAAAGACTTTGCCAAGATTAAAGACACTAATGCCCAAGAATGCACGTTGTAAACTAAAAAGTAGTATAGCAGTATACAGTATTATTCCTAGGTTTATTATGTTAGTCAGCTGAGAAAGTTTTACAGGTAAAGCATTAACACAAAAGTACTTGTGAGTCAAGTTCAGGCTAACGTATTTGGTCTTGAAATTAATTTTTGCATAGAATTAATATAAAGATATTGATGATTTCAGGTCTTGCTTATTTCTTATCAACACAGACCAAATTATAAAAATTTATCATAAAAGTTATGATGCCGGGCACAGTGGCTCACACCTGTAATCCCAGCACTTTGGGAGGCCGAGGTGGGCAGATCACCTGAGGTCAGGAGTTCGAGACCAGCTTGGCCAACATGGTGAAACCCTGTCCCTACTAAAAATACAAAATTAGCCAGGCGTGATGGTGCGCTCCTGTAATCCCAGCTACTCAGGAGGCTAAGGCAGGAGAATCACTTGAACCCAGGAAGTAGAGGTTGCAGTGAACCAAGATCGAGCCATTGTACCCCAGCCTGGGCAACAAGAGTGAAACTCCATTAAAAAAAAAAAGACAAAAAAGAAAAACTTAAGTCCAAACTAAGCAGATTTAAGGAAAGCTGTAATCACACTGAATAATTAAAGTGATAATAATATTGATCCACACTTCCTCTAATAATAACGTCATCAATTTTGTAAAAATTAATTAAGTCTCACATGTTCCTTATTTGAAAATAAATTAATAATTTATGGCATAATGAGACCTGAACAATCAGCACCATTAACTGGTTCTTAGGATGAGTTTAATTCCTTAGTCATTTAAATTAATCACTAAAAATACTTTCATCTTTTATTGACTTGTATTTCAACTGTCCCTGTTTCAATTTTTAGAAATACATCTCGCTTAGTCTTTAACAATTGATAATATAAACTTTAAAAATAATCTGACTTCTATGAGTCTCTGAAATTAAAAGGGAGAGGATTAGATTAGTGTCTTTCCACGAGAAATCACATAAACAAGGAATTTTATTTGGTTTATTTTGAAGTAGGTAGAATTACTTCTAAAAAGTTGAGATTTAAAAAAAACCTTTTAGGTGACATAAAATCAGAATCTAAAATATTTCGTTACTTTCATGAAAACTTTCAGGGTTCACCTCTTATTATGTAAAACTCTAACTGGGTTCACCTTTTTTGGAAGATATGAAATGGACCTATGAAAGGAAACCTTTTTTTCCGAGGTAGAATGGTACAAAGTTTTCCAGAAAGTTAGCAGATTATTTTTGACTTAGTTATCAATGTAGATGAAAAATGAAAAGATGGTGAAAATGTTACTTGTTTGCAAATATGTCTATTTCTTTAAAAATAATATACTTTTGCCAGGTTAATTAGCAATGATTACTTTTAATAAATAACCAGGACTGGGCACAGTGGCTCACACCTGTAATCCCAGCACTTTGCGAGTTTGAGACCAGGCTGGGCAACAGAGCAAGACCCTATCTCTACAAATAATGAAATGTTTGAAGAATATGTCAGGCCTGATGGTCTGTACCTGTAGCCCTAGCCACTCAGGAGGCTGAGTCAGGAGGCTTGACTCAGGAGGCTTGAGCCCAGAAGTTTGAGGCTGCAGGGAACTAGGATTCTGCCACTGTACTCCAGCCTGGGCAACAGAGTGAGACCCTGCCTCAAAAATATATCCATATATATCCATATACATATGTATATCCATATATATATCCATATATACACATATATATCCAAATATATACACATATATATCGTGTGTGTGTGTGTGTGTGTGTGTGTGTATATATATAGCCAGTTCCTCAACTCCTTGTATTACCTCTGAAGCCTCAAAAAAGAATACTCAAATAAGCAATTTTTCTCAATGGACAAAGCAGAAAGCTGCCTACCTCTTGTGGTATTAGGGATGTCTTGTGGTATCAGGAAAGTACTCTGCCCTAAAACATCTGTTCCTCTAACCTGAAAGCACAGCACAATCACTACCACAATTGTAAGAGCAACAATAACACAATAATACATATAGCCTCATCTATGAGTACTTACTGTGTGCCAGGCACTCTACTAAGCATTCAAAATGGACACAATTGATTTCAATTCTTGTATCAACACTCTCATCTAGGTATTGTTATCTCTGTTGCAAAGATGAGAATGCTGAGGTAGAGAGTGGTTGAGAAGCTTGTCCAAAGTCACACAGCTAGTAAGTGGCACGACTGTTTTTTAAAACAAAGTCTGCTTAAATTCAAATCTTTTGAAATTCATTTCTGTGGATTTTTGAAGACTTATTATTCCCTGTAAGAATGCAAATATCCTATCACTATGACCTCACTGCTGGAAAAAAGGAAGCAGTGAATTTCTTAGTAATGTTCCTGTCCAATAGTTATAACTGGGAGACTGTAGTGTTCTTTGGAGAGTGGATTTTAGGATAGGTTTGTTTTACTATACTTTGCTTTTGGGTGGAGGGTGAAGAGATAAGTACAGAGGATGAAGTCTTGTCAATATAGACGGTGCTTTAATAATACCCTACCTTGAGAGAGTACCTGATAACAAACGGGTATGCAATAGAAGACAGAGACAGAAGAATGATATGGGTACATCCAAAAAAGCTTTACCCACTTTACAAATTTGCTCAGAGGGAACCTTGGCAGAAAGCCAATTCTCTGCTTGTTTTCTGGATCCAGTCTCATTACATTAAATGTGTACACACATCCTTCTGCTCATAGTACATTGGTCAAAGCAAGCCATGTGGACACATCCAGTTCCAAAGAGCTCTCCTCCCATGGGTCCAGAGAGAAGAGAACAAGAGGAGTGATGAGCAATCGTAGTAACTACCATCATAGTAACTACCATAGTTACACATCTGGAAAAATGAAATAAACCTAGCCCCTTTTTTCAAATATAAAAGTTATATTTTTGATGAATTAAAGATACAAATATGAAAAATCAAATTTTAGTATATTTAGAAAATATGGCAGAATGTCTTATGACATTGAGGTAAGTGATAATTTCCTTAAAAATGAAGAATACAGACTCATAACAAACAATATTAGTAACTATCATTGCATTGAAATAAAATACCTTTTGCAAGACAACAGTATGTTTTTAAAAAGGAAAAAATATAAGCCACACACAGAGACAAAAGCAACCCATATGGGCAACAATAAATTAATTTCCAGAGCACATAAAACATCTGAAAATCAATATGAAAAAGACAGCTAACTTAATATACAAATAGACAATAAATACAAACAGATAAGACATGAGAGAGAAATTAGGAGAGACCATCATTACACAGTGAATGTTCAACCCCACCTATAATCAACAAAATGCAAATGCCACTGAAGTACCATCACAGAGCCATCTGGAGGAAAAGTTCAGAGGTTTGACAAGACCCCTGTTGGGGGAATGTGAATAGGTGGGAGCTCCCTTATATCCCAAGTGGGTGTGTAAATTTAGCTTACTCACTTTATATTATGAGTTGTCCTCACCGACAAACTCTGTATCCCACTTCTTTTATTTCCCCTCTTAAATAATACACAAGTAATTATGTTTAAGGTTGTTTATGGTAGCACTGTTTGTAATGATAAAAACTTGAAAGCATCCACAGAAGAACAGATGCATCCATTGGAATCTACTCCCTGAGAAGTAGGCTTTCCAATAGCAGCCATTTTGTCTGTTTTACTGGCTGTTATGTCTTCATCACCTAGAAGAATGCCTGGAATGTAGTAGTTGCTCAATAAATATTTAATTAACTGAAGAAACAAATGATGGATGATTGAAATACTATAAAGAATCTAAAATGAATAAACCAGAGTTACATGTATCAATATTCATATATTGATAATCCTCAAGTTAATGTTGAGTGAGAAAAGCAAGTTGAAGGATGTGTAACGAAGAAATCATTTCTATAAATTATAAAACACATGAAATACTCTCTGTTGCTTATAGAGAAGATAAAAATATATACAAATATCAAACCCCGACAAGAAGGACAAATTCAGGAAAGCAGTTACCCCTGGGGTCGAGCGGAGGGTTTATGAGATCAGAGAACCTAAAGGCAACCATAATCTTATCCATATTTCTTTTTTCTACTAAAGCCTGATATGACAAATGTTAGTATTTTTTAAACCTGCATATTGCAAAGTATCTCAAGTTTTTAAAATATGGTTTCTGTACCTCTTTTTGCATAAAATATGCAATGACAACTTTATTTACTGAGAGTACTCAACATACCCATATTAAATTCATGAAGCAACTGAGTAGGCAAATTTGTTTCTTAACAAAGTATGATAATTTATTACACTTTGATTTTCAGTAGCAGATAACTTATTTTAATAATTTACTAATTTTGACTATTCTATTCAAATTTCACCAATTTAAAATATCAGCGTAATTTTGTGGCTAGAGAGCACTGAACTATGTCACAGAAGTTCATTCCTGTCTTCTAAATCTCATACAGACTGTTACATTTATATCTAACAGTAATTCATTAAGAAGTACCCATGAGTAAATTACAGTATTCTGGCTAGAGTACAAAATTCTTCGAGTCCTGTCCCTGCCTTTTAGAAGCTTACCATTGAAAAAGTCTTTAAATGTAGAAAAGGCTTTGTAATACACGAAAGAAAGCTACATTAGTTCAAGATATTATTTCTCATCATTTCTGTGGCTTGATATTTGGTCTTTGTTCTTCTGCATTTACATAGCTCAATTCTTCTGGGCAAAGATGGAACCCTCTTAAATATTTTCTGCACTCCCAAGCATACTGTTCACACTTCATAAATAATAAAAAATAATCACGATATCTAACCTTGCATTACAGTTGCTCTTAGCTATTTCATTCGTCTCTTTATGATTTGCCTCTGATTTATCTTAATGTCTTTAATGACCATTTTAATTAAACGAAACAATTCTGCATGGCTATAGTTATGGATTATGCTAAGAGAAATATACATGTATAGCAAAATTACATATATTTGTGACCTTACGATAATCAAGGCTGTTTAATCCTTATCAGTGACACCAGTGTGGACCCAATTAGCACAGTTTGCAGCCACTTCATAATTCAAAAGAATGTGATCATTCAGCTGGAAGCACATTTGACAGAAACTCCATAGTCATGAAGGGAAAGGCTTGCAAGATCACCCACTAGGATGGAGAAGCTGTCATTCTTTCATCAGTCTGTTGAATACTAATGTCAAGGTCAGAATGGTGTAATTTTAGGCTGCCAAAATATTGCTGGAATTGATATACCAGAAGATGTTTAAGAAAGTAAAGAAATAGAACTTTGGAAAACTTTCCCAAGGTAGAGTTTGATATGACTCCTTGCTGCCTGGAGACAATTCTCCATTTTATCATTGTTTTCCAAGAAAATCTTCTGCTAGTCCTCCTGCATAATGATTCCAATATTCTTCCCTTCCTTTGTCCCTTATATTATTAAATTTATATCTTGGCTAAGACTTGTAACTATGGTAAAAATCTATTCCTTTGAGATTCTAATTTTAAAAGAAAGCCTGCTTTTGTTAAGCTTACCGTTCACCCCTCCACCCTCCTTCTATCCCAAGTGGAGCGAGAATATAAGATACATTAAATTCAAGTAGGATTTTCCAAAAAATGTCGTTTCAAATAAGTGTTTCTCTTCTCTTCAGAGTGTAGAAAATAAGAATATAATACATTGAAAAAAAAAGTTCAAGTTACATGGAATTTCCAAGACAATAGCTTGTTCTAATTAAATAACAATAATTGTTTTACATTGTTAACCTTAACACGGTTTATCTATGGAACTCTTGTGATGGTGGTTGTAGTGTTTTCCAATGCTTTTATATATGTTATGTGTGTTATAGGATCCTCATGACTGTTCTGAGAAGCAGAGAACTGCGTTTCCTGCCATCATTTTAGAAGAAACATGTGAGGGAGGGTCTAATAGCTGTTGACTTTCTGAAAATTCACAGCATGTAGAATGAAAGTCTGGTCCTGGAACCAGCTTCTGGGGTATGCCTCAGTATCCTTATATTGCTACACTTTGGCCATTTATTACGGTATCTTTGGATCCCTAAATTATTCTCTGATTTTCTCACTTTTTCTGTCTTTTTTTTTTTTAATTTTAAGGGCAAAATAATAGGCAAAATGCATCACACATTTCTTTTATTTTTACCTTTACTGAAATTTCCCAGACTCTGTTCTCTCAAACAAGAAAAAAACAAAAGCCCAGAAACTCATAGTTGCCCTGATGTGATTGATTTTGCAAACATAAATATGTCAATGAGCTATGCCAAACAATAGCTCAGTGGGACTGTTTTCCATATTGCAGATACATTTTGAAAGATGTCTAAAATGACATGTTTGCAGTAAAATATACATGGCCGGGTGAACTTTCCTACTCTTATCTTGCGCCTCAGTAACTCTAAAGAGAAAGCGAAATCTTCTCTTCTGCACCAGACATGTTTTTAAAATATTTAAATATTGCTTTCAAATATCCCTTACCCTTCATAAACATACTGCATACTTTTAACAAATTCTAATTTTAACCTACTACTCAGGGCTGCTACTTAGGGCTTAGGGGCAGAAAGCCATCACCTTTTTAAGTGTTTCCTGGTGGATGTTTTAACTGAATTGATTCAGTCTACATTAGACCGTGCTTATGCTTAGCTTTAAACACAATTTATCAGCTTCCTCTGGTGCTTTAAATCTTCTGAAATGATTATGGAGACAGCACTACAAGCCTTCTCAATGTTAAGCAATCTTTTATGATTTGGGTATAAAATAAAAATGGATGCCCTATTTTAAGTGACTAACAACTTGGCCTTGGAAATCACGGAACAAATGCCAATGAGTCCAGCCAGCCCCAGAAATACACAATGCCATGGCGTCAAAGACAGATCTTACTCAAAGGTCACCCTCTTACAGTTGGAGTTTGAAGAATAGGAAGCAGCATGTGGAAGGTTGAAGAAAGGTTGTGAAAAGCTCAGCTGGCCGGGCACAGTGGTTCACACCTGTAATCCCAGCACTTTGGGAGGTTGAGGTGGGCAGATCACTTGAGGTCAGGAGTTCAAGATCAGCTTGGCCAACTTGGTGAAACTCTGTCTTTACTAAATATAAAAAAAATCAGCTGGGCTTGGTGGCACATGCCTGTAATCCCAGCTACTTGGGAGGCTGAGGTGGAAGAATCCCTTGAACCCAGGAGGCGGAGGTTGCAGTGAGCCAAGATCATGCTGCTTCACTCTAGTCTGGGTGACAGAGCAAGATTCCATCACACACACACACACAAAAGTTCAGCCCAAGGCATTCACTGAAATATATGCAGAAACAGCAGCATATATATATATTTTTCTAGCCCATCTCATCTCTTAGTCTGGTGGCTATCCTCTGTCTTTTCATATACAGCATTTGTGTTCAACCTGAATGGTGTTAATAATCCAACAAATATGTATACAGGGTCAACAGGTTCTGTGAACAGTCCTGGGGATTCATTCATAAATCAAGGAAGTCCCTTCTCTCAAGAAGCTCAAAGTCCAGAGGCAACGCAGTTTTTTCTTTAAGGAAAATAGAGGCATTGTCAATGCTAAGATGGGTACTACAATGACCGCATGAGAAAAACACAGCAAACAGAGGCAAAGGAAGGGGAGAGCACATGCACCTGAGAGTCCACGTGGTATTTGCCCTCTCTAATGCCTGGGTGGGATGAAGGAGCTGAGTGCCAAAGCTGTGTAAAACCAGTGGGCTGGCTCCTGTGGAGTGAGCTGCCGTAGGTCGTGTCTATGGCTGTCCTCTCCTGGGCATGCCATACCCCAGCAGGCAAAAGAGCTTTCAACATTTAAACATCCATCCTCTTCCTGTCGCTCCTCTCCAGCATAGGGTCTTATGACATCAGCTACACTTCCTGTCTTCGAGGAAGGTCCTTGGCTCAGCCTATTCCCACCAGTGCCAGGCAATGGCAATAGGGGTCTGCCAGGCCTGTGAACTCAGGGATTTGCACATAGGATGCTATTGTTTGACAATTCACTTGCAGGTCATAGAGACTTGGTGGAATTATGTAACCTTAGCATGCTTCTAAACACACCGCCCTTAAAGGTTACAATGAGAATTAAGAGAAATGAAGCCTGGGTCTTCCCTCCTAGAAGGCAGTTGATAAAGCAGTTTATCTTTCTTCTCTTTCTTCCCTCTTTCCCTCTTCTTTCTTTTATTTCTTCTTCATCTTGTTCTTAGCCATCTTGTTTGCAAATTGCAGCTCAGTACGAACCACACCTCCATGAGGTGGAGAAGTATATACAAGGGACCATGTTCTCCCAATAAATCACAAAGAACTAAAATCATCTGTGATTACAAGACCAGAGGGTTGGAGTGAAGATTAAATGAGATAATGCAAGGAATGCATTTAGCACATAGTAAATGCTCAATATATATCAGCTGCTGATAGCCGTAATATAGCCTAGTTTCACTGTGGCAATGGAGTGGAATTGCTAATTGTGCAAGAGTTGGATGAAATAATCCAAGCAAGCACTTAGCATATAGTAAGTATTCAATAACTATTAGCTACTATTAGCTGCTACTAGCTGAGTTTTTACTGCATGAGTGGGAGTGGAATTGACAAAATTATCCTAGGATGAGGCTTCTGCTGTTATTCTACACCCTGTAGATAGCCTTTGATGGTAGCTGAGGAAATTGCTTTATTTTGTACCTGCTATGAAGCAAGCTACTGGTGTGATCATAATACTGGCAGAGAAACGGGAGCTGATAGAGAAAAGAGAAGACGAACTCCTTTTTTTTTTTTCCTCTTAGCCTAACAGAGCAATTATCCTAGTCCCCAGAACCAGAAAGAGAAAACAAGACAAAACAGTACTTAAATTCTATACTATATTCAAGTCTTAATGAGAATGATTTTCTCTCGAAGTCTCTTCTAATCCACTGGTTTGGCCAGAGTTTCAAAGAGTTGCATAAATGAACATTCAAATATTAAAGTTAATATTTTAAAACTTTATAATGCCTTCCAAAATATTGTTGCATGTATCACCTTCTACATTACGTAAACATTTATTTGAGACATTATGTATGTAACATTATAGCTTTCAAAAATTGTATAAGAAATTGCAAGGAAAATGTCAAATATGATAGGAGAAAAAGTCTTATTTTAAATGTTTGCTTCCAGGGCTTTGACTTAAAAATATTAACCTTAAATTTGAAAGGCCAAGGTTCATACCAACTTTTCCAGAAACACATTAAAATTGTCACTGTGAATATCAATAAACTAAACATCACTTTGAGTTTCGGCTTTCATCTTCAACTCAAACCTTAAGCACACATTTCAAGGTTGCTTATGTAGGTTAAAATATTCCATGGAAAAGTTTGCAAAAAGCCTGTGTGTGAGCCTAAAAGTCCTGGTTATTGTCTTAACAAAGACCTTCAGTTGAACAGCTCAGCACAAAAGCAAGCCTTTCCAAGGCAACAAAAAAAGACTGCTAAGTCCAAAAAAAGAGAAAAAGGCTCTAATACTACATAATTTGATTTGGGATCCAAATAAATTAAGAACAAGGCCCTCTTTCATTAAAGCGGTGACCCATTTTATGGCGGTGGATTGTGGCTTGTTCACCTCTTTATTCGAATGTGACTTACGCTAACTAATGGAATTCAGGCCCCACCATTGCTAATGGGGGCTCAATTGTGGCAGTTGGAAGATGGAGCCGGTTTTTTTCCATTCAAGCCTGATGTTTCCTCCTTGTATCCCAAAACTTGAGAAATACATGTTGACGTTCTGTATTTGCACTGTGGGCATTGGCTGGGCATCACCGTAATTGTCAGTGACAGACATTCTTTCACAAAGATAAGTTCTCACCTAATTTGTGTGAAGCAGTCCCCAAAGAATGTCACAGTAACAGCCAGCACATGTGCAATATTGCCTTCAAATAACATGCATGTGCCAAATGCCAAAATGAAAATTTGTGGAAATGACATCTGCAACTGCAGAAAAAAAAAAAATGTCTCAAAGAAATCATGGGAGATTCTGTGTTTCTGGGAGTTGCTTTGGTCAGTGTTCCTTTAATAAAAAATGACTGCTTTCTCACTCTTCTTGTGAGCTTCCTTCCCTGGGAACTTTCCCTGCAAGAGGCAGGAAAAGGGTTGGGTCATTCAAGGGGCATCGCCAAAGCAGCAAGTTCAGAGTCACAACCACAGTACAGTGTAAAGGATGGGTACGAAAACTCGTGGTTTCTCAAAAATTCCCATGTCTAATGTCTAATTTGATTTATTTATATATGTCAAGCAAGGCTTAGCAAATCCAATGACAAGGCTTCTTTTAAGGAATAATAGCAATAGCTACATTTTATGTGATGCTTGCTGTGTGCCAGGCACCCTTCTAAGCTCTTTATGTATATTAACTCATTAAATTCTCAACAGCCCCATGAGGTCTATATAGTCGCTATTCCCATTTTACAGATGAAGAGGTTGAGGCATAAAGATTAAGGAAGAGGCTGGATGATGGCTTATGCCTGTAATCCCAACACATTTGGAGGCTGAGGCGGGTGGATGACTTGAGGACAGGAGTTTGAGATCAACTTGGGGAACACAGCAAGACCCCATTTCTATAAAAAAATAAAATAAAATAGCCAAGTGTGGTGGTGCATGCCTGTAGTCTCAGTTACTCAGGAGGTTGAGGTGGGAGGATCTCTTGAGCCCAGAAGTTAAAGGCTGCAGTGAGCTATGATTAAGTAAAGGTTAAAGTTGGAAAGTAAACACTGCCTGGTTCCAGGCTCTGTGCATTTAACTACTAGATTATACAAGAAAGAAATGCTAATTTAATTAAATAATGAAGTTAAATCACTTGACATAGTGCACATTCAAGCAGTATAATCTATTATTTTTATGATCATTCTCATTATATTTGCACTGCAGACTCTCTAGCCAATACTCTCATAAAGCCATTATCTGGATAATTTGATCAGTATACATAGCAGCTCTGGTCTTCAGAGCACCCAAACAGAAATCATTCTCCATTTCAAGGCATTCAGAGATAAATTGTATGAACAATTTCTTTAGAAACCAACTTACTTTTTCCCATGCCCATTATTATTTGGTAAAAATGTTCGTAGTTATACAATTATATTAATGATACAGATAGTTGTTTATTTGTAAGCTTCATTTCAAAAACATTGCTTCCCTTCCCCTACTAGGCTTAATTCATTTTGACAGCTTTACTGAAAATGTAAAACTCACAAGCGCCCCCTTTTCCGACTTTGCCTCTCAGGGAGTAGGAGGTGTGGAAACTCCCCTTGACTGTATCAGCATCTGTGCAGCTGATGAAAACTCATGAACTGCCTCTTTCCTTGAAAGTGAGCAGGATCTTCCAACTCCTTTATGAGAGTAACAGTGAGAAGAAACCTTCCCTGGAGTCTGGGGTAGAGGACACAGCCACCTGCGTAAGGCAGGAGAGCAGTGATGCTCTGCTCACAGGAGAGGTGGCACCTGATCTGCAGCGGCCCTGGGCAGGCCCCGTTCTGGGTGCTGGTTACATTGCCTGCACCATAGGATCTCCAAAAGAGCCATTGAAATGCTTCTGAGGTCTCCCGAGTTCAGCTACCTCTCGTTAATCATACCCGAAACGATTTTCTTTTCAGTCTCATACTTTAAAAAATTTAATATTTTCATTAAGAAAATCTAGAAGCCCACTTTGAAATGAACTGATAATTGTAACTGTGATATAAATATAGTCAAGAAACAGAATAACATAAAGGAATAATGGTAGAATTGCTCTGATGTGGATGAAAAAAAGTTTTTTCTTCAAAAACTATCGATTGAAACTCTAAGATAATCCAAGGCGTAGGTTATCTTTTTAAAAAATAATTTATTGAGATGAAATCCACATGATATAATATTAACCACTTTGAAGTGAACAACTGAGGGCCATTTTGCATATTCACGACGTGCAAGACCAACTTACTTCTATTTAGTTTCAAAACATGCCGATCACACCAAAGTGAAACCCATTACTTATTGAACAGTTTATCCCCATTTCCCCCAGCCCCTAGATACCACCAATTGGCATTATTTTCCTTTGGATGTATCTATTCTGAGTCTGTCACATAAATGAAATAATATAATAGGTGACCTTCGATGTTGGGCATATTTCACTCAGCATAATGTTTTTAAGATTCATTCACATTGTAACATTTATCAGCACTTTGTTCCTTTTCATGGCTAAATATTATTCCCTTGTATATGTATGGAATATACCACATGGAACTACCATGGTTTGTTTCTCCATTGCTCCATGGATGGGCGTTTGAGTTGTTTCCGCCTTTCGGCTCTTGTGACTGAGGTAGCTCTGAAAACACATGTGCACGGGCTGATTTGAGTATCTCTTTTCAATGTTTGAGGGTATATACACAAGAGTAGAATTGTGGAGTCATTAGATTATCTGTTTCCTTAATTATTCAGGTTCTAGGTCATCCTTGCATCAACTAGTATAAACCTTGCTGGTCCACATCCCATGCATGAGTAATTTTTATGGTTATCTTTCCATCTCCCTTCCTACCCATTCTTTCAAATTCAGCTTCTCACTTCATAAGCCTCAGAATGTTCTGGGTATGCTCTGCACTCTCATAATCTCTTATGATGCCATTCTGCAGAACAAAGAGAGACAAGATGCTTCCAATGAGAAATGTGGCATTAAAAAGTCTGACATTAACTCAGTCATTCAGCAAACATTTCTAAGTCCCTGTGACCTGGACTTCCTGTTACATGCTGGGAATATAGATGGAATAAACATGGGCCCTGACCTCACAGAGTTTTCCATTTGAAAAGCAAACAAAGGGTGTGAGTGTCTATTAATACGATTTAGATCACAAGTTGATGTCCAAAAGCTATACATAATACGGCGGCATTTTTCGAAGAAGAAATGTTTGTTTCTAGTTTTGAATCATTAGCACATCTTTTCTTGCTCTATCTTGCTCACTCTCTGATTAGTTCCAATGTCCGGTCATGGCCCTGTAGTAAACAGATCCCTTTGAGATGATTCGTGGTTTCATATCTGTCCTATGACACACCGGCAGACTAAATGTCAAAAACGCCCTCCTGAAAAGCTAAATTTCAGTCACACAATGAATCTGTGTGTGTACTTCTGGCATCTCCATATTTCCCCAAAACTTTAGCAAGAGTGCATTTCAGTTTTAAAAACAATAGAGCATTCATTTGCATCTGAAGGGCATGAGACTGTAAAAAAATATAACAAATTTAACACTTCATGTAAATGCTTCAAAATTAATTTTTTTATTTTTTATTTTATATATTTATTTTTGCGACAGAGTCTTGCTCTGTTGCCCAGGATGGAGTGCAGTGGTGTGATCTTGGCTCACTGCAACCTCCACCTCCCAGGTTCAAGCGATTCTCCTGCCTCAGATTCCCAAGTAGCTGGGACTACAGGCATGCTCCATCATGCCCGGTTAATTTTTGTATTTTTTAGTAGAGATGGCATTTCACTATAAGTTGGCCAGGCTGGTCTTGAACTCCTGACCTCATGTGATCTGCCCATCTCAGCCTTCCTAAGTTCTGGGATTACCGGCATGAGCCACCATGCCCGGCCATCAAAATTCATTCCTAATCAAAGTGATAATTTCATAAATTATGAAATACAGAGTGGGATTTTTGAAGTCAGGAACAGCTGAGAGAGCTAGATGTAGATACAGAGGGATATATTAGAATATAGACTAAACGGATCCCCAAATTGAGTGAATTTAAAAGCTAGAAATGTATCAGTCTCTCGTGTAACAGCCATGTGCTACAAGGAAAAAGAGGCTTTCATCGCTAGGTTCAAGATGGCAGCAGCGGCTCCAGACGTGACATCTGCATCCCAGCCAGTGGGAACGAGCCAGTGCAGGACAGCCTGTTCGTTTTAGCAGCGCACCCTGTGAGTAGCACACACGTCATTTCCGCTCGGATAGTCCTAGCCATCACTTCGTCGTATGGCCGCATTTCCAAGGGAGGTTCAGAAAGGTAATCATATAGTTTAAAACTTTGGAGCTCTAACATAAAGGAAAAAAGAAAAGAATGTGTCTGAAGAGATCCGGCAAGCTTTGCCAGATAGTGAATTCTCTAATGTGAAGAATGTTCCGTTTGATTCAAGTAGATTCCAAGCTAATAAAGATGTAATCTAGCTGAGATTCTAGATTCTAGAATGAATTCTTAACTACTTTCCAGTAATAAAGTCAGTGGGATTTAGAGTAGCCATCTAGAAATAAGAACCTTGTAACCATGGTTTTAGTCAGTACTTATATCTCTATTGATTTTGATATGATTTCAACAATATAAAAAATATAGCAAAGTTTGGTGAAAACTCAACATTACTTCAGTAACAAAGCTCTTCTCATTTTTACTGTATGGCCTGTTGTAGGTAGAAAACACCAAATATATATGGGCATCTATTCTCCATTGACGGGTCACCTCGTAATTTTGCTTAACAAATGATACATCAACACATTTGTGTGTGTGTTGTAAATTATTTAAAAATCTGATTCAATGAACAAATCTAAATTAATATGAAAGGACAGAATCTGTTTCTATGAGAAATCTGCCAGAAAGATACATTTTACACTTGAAGTTAAACTTTTCAATAATTTATTCTCTCTCCAGGCTGCCTGAAATTCTAAATTGCTCAAATTACTGCTTGGGTGCATGGATGACCTAGTACCACGGTACACCTGATGGCAATTGTTTATATATAGAACACAATCCTGATCAATCTCTGACACTTACCACTGACTTCCTGCTGCTCAAAAATGTGTACTCTAATAGCATTTGTATGTTTTCTTTTCCCTCAAGGTTTCAGATTCCTTCTCTACAAGAACATGGAAAATTAGAATGAACACTACAGACACCATAATAGAAGTAGTCCAAGTAATTTCACTGTATTCTAAGATACCATATGGTACTTGCTAAATAAAAATATAGTATCTATGTATGAAGATATATCTATATAGATATACGTGTGTACAAAGACTGCTTTAAACATTTATCTTTTGCAGATTTCAAACTTAAGAATTCCAAGCATCATTAACCCCTAATATGCAACATCTTTAATATTTCAACTTAGAATAACTTTTAAAAAGAGATAAATGAGTAACTAAAAACAAATTTCTAAAAATTGTCAGAATTATAAGTTTAAAAGGTGTTCACATCATTATATTAATCAGCAATTCAATGTATGCTAAACTGTTAATTGAATTTTTTTTAAAGAAAATAGATTGTAAAGTTTTTATCAGTTTTAACACGAATCTGTTTAAACAAACAGCTTTTAAAAGGATTTGTGTGGTGGAGATTGAGATGAGTTTGTGTTTTTCTTTTTTAATTTTTTCAAGGCTAATGGGAGTCCCTTCTGCCCCTGAGGTGAAAGGAAGCAAAATGTCCTATGATCCCTAGTGGTTTCACTGCTATGGCGCAGAGGAGTTAAATGTAGAGAGACTCCTGAGAACATAGACAAGTGTGGAAAAAAAATTTTTTTTTGAGGCCTGAAAAAAAAAAGAGAGAGAGAGATCAGCAAGACGATAAGGAGATTGGTAGGAAATCTAACTTGAAGATGAGAGAATCTCTGTGCACCCCCAAATGGCTGACCTCCTGCCGCTCGGGTGACTCAGGTGTGGGACATGCCTTTCCTAACCACCTGATTGGAAGTGGTGTCTTGCTGCTCCTTTTCTCAGCACTCTCTGAAATCATCCTGTCCTGTTTGCTTATTGCCTGTGCACCAGGATATAAACATAAATTTATATTATATTGCTTATTGCCTGTCCACCAGAATATAAATATAAATATAAATTCCATTATATCTGGCTTCAGCTGTGTCCTCAGCGCCTTGGCCACATTTACTTGACTAATAATTGGTACTTACTAAATATTTGTTGAAAGGGTCGAGGAATCACTGAACATCCTAATTAAAATTATTTACATGTTTTGACAAATATTAGTAAATATTTAAATATGTAGTAGGCGTTCACACTTTCTATTTTACCTTCTAAGTCTCTTTCAAATCTGTCCATCTCTCTTCAGCTTCACTGCCATCCCCGACTTCAAGCTACCCCCTCCAGTTGATTGAACAAGTGCCCTAGACTCCTGTCCTACCATCCACTGAAGTCCCAACCCCCAATCCGCAGCCTTTCATGGGGCAGAGTAATTTTTATTTCGAAGTGGGAACCCTTTCAGAGTAAACTCCCACTTAACCCACTTCACGTTGTCTCGTCTCTGTTAGACCCCTGTCTTTGACTCGTTCTCCACAGTATTGCCAGGCCTGGCCACTGCCTCTTTGGTCTAGAGCCACTACAGCTGTATTTCCCTTACTCTCTGCAGTTCAGCCACCAGGACCACTTTGCAAGGTCTCTTTCTCCGAGGAGCCTTTTTATTCTGCTGTTTTGACTACCTGGCATGCCCCACCCATTCCTTCCACTTTAGCTAGTTGTTAACCATCTGGCTACAAATGGAGGGTTTACATCATTGGCATTCAGCTTCCCATTAGCACAGAAAGAGGTTAGAGGTGCTAAGTTAAGTAATGTAAAGGTTGTCATTCCTTTGCAGTACCCTCCTCATTACTCCTCAAAAAGGAAAGAAAGTGAGCTTTTGTTAGAGGACCTCTACCTCCACACCAAAGATGGTCACCACAGCAGAGGGACTCAAGCTAAAAATCCCTGGGAGTAGCGTGCAATCAGCCACAAGATTTCCCTCTTCTGACACCTAAACACCCACACTTTGAGATGTGAGAGTGAGATTGCAGACGTCTTCAAACGCATATTCATTCACTCATTCAAAGACACTTATTAGAGTTAATCATGTGCCAGGGACTGAGCCTTGAACTTTCTTGAACCCTTGTTCATGCTGATCCTTCTACTTGTGATATACTTTCCCTCTTTCCCTTCCATCCTTTCAATGTCCTTAAGTCCCTGGTGAAGTCCCCCTCTTCTTTCAAGGCCCAGGTGAAATGTGACCTCCTATCTGAAGCTTCCCTGAATGACTTCAGGCTGAATTAATTGCTCCTCTATCTCTTTCCCAAAGGAGTTAGTTCATACATTTGTAAAAGCACTTATCACATTGCATTATAACTATTTGCATATCTGTGTCCTTTCTGGACTTTCTTCTTTGTAGCAAGGACCATATCATCCTCATCCTTAAGTCTCTCATCTTATACTCAGATCTCACGCTTACATGCCTGGCTCTCATCACAGGGCTTGGCAGGTGACAGGCTCTATTCAAATATTAGTTTTTGCTTAAATGCTGAGGGTTCTGCAGACATCCTTGGACACTGCCATGAATGTTGAGATGTAAATAGTCATGGGATATATTTTGCAACCTTTCTGGATGATTTGTTAAATAAATTCTCTCGGCATTGTCGCTTTTCGAGGGAAACTTTTATGATAGCCCAAATTCCCAATGCATAGCAAAGACTCAGACAATAGAAAAATACAAACTTTGCAAAAATCAGGGCAATAAGAATTCAGAAAAGCAAGTGGGAATGCAACTATCCTTGGAAATTAGGCTAGGTCACTGAGGAAAGGATCCAAAGAAATAGCACAAGAGTGTAGGGACATATTCAGAGGGACAAAACACAAAAGAAACAGAAATATGTTATTATAGAAAGGCAACATAAAAATATTCCTAAATAATATCTATCAAGTAGACTTTTTTCCACAATGAAAAAAACACAGGAATGTGTGTAAAATAACATTGAAGAGGGAGGATTTGGAAACCATCCCCAACCGCGTTGTGTTACTGTACCCCCCTTGACGTTAGTCACGTTACCTTTGAGGTTTAGTTAAATTTGTGGCTTGCTCGTACCTGAGGGATAGTTAAGAATAGACAGGTTTAAGTCTACTACCAAATATCAGCTCTCTCAGGGGAACATTGCAATTATCTAGCTTGATCTGAGAACCTTAAATGGTGAGAAACCTCTTTGTCACTCTCAGATTTAGACATCCTGCTGCCTACACCTGGAAAAATGGATCCAACCTAACTTGGAACCATCAGATAGCTTGAATCAGCTATGGCCTGGAGCGGGATGACTAGTTTTGAGTTGCGCAATGGAGGCAGCTTTGATTACACTCTCCAGGCCCCCTGATATTTCTGTTTCAGGATAGTCCTTGGCATAAATCCATGCTGTGGGTGTACGGAGTTGGCTATGAATGTCCCCAAACCTGGACTCTGTAAAGGGAGTCTGATGAAGCAGACTGGAGGCAGCAGTTTATTGACAGTCTGAATGGATAACCATGGGCTTAAGTCTTGCTCCTCATTCTCCCTATTCTGCTTTTGATTCACCTTCACATACTCCTCACCCAGACTGGAGAATATTGTCCCTTCATATGAAAAGCAAACAAAAATGGATTGCATTCAGTCAACCCCGTCCTTGATGGTGGCCTGATGGGAGGTTTCAAACTCAAAGTAGGCCACTGAAGGAGATGAATACTTTGAAAATAGCCTATGCACATCAGTAGGATTAGAGGATGGAAACCTTTGTTGACTTAAGCAGGAGGCTGATTGTATTTCAACACTATTTCTAGTTATTACATTATTCAGCCCTTGTGAATAATGAAAAGATTGTTTGAACTCTAAACAAGAAAAATTACTGTATTCGGCTTTAAAGAGAGAGAAAACAATGAAACCTTTGAATAGATCAGCTGGCTTAACCTTAGTATGTGGCTAGGTATGGAAATGTGATATTAATCTGTGAAAACTTCCAGGAGAGTAACAGATGTGAGAAAGAGCTCTACGACTAGGAATGTCAGACCAGTTTGCTTATTTGGCAGATTGTATATTTAACAAGGAAGCAATGGATGAAAAACTTTGACTCTGTTTTGTGTAAGCCTCACTCTACCTGGAAGCCATCCTTTCTCCCTTCCCTAACACATACGCAATCTGTGTGGAAATCTCCTTATCATACAAGATACCACCAACATCATCTCCTGTGAAGTCTTCTTGAGCCACCTTAAGTTCCTCTGGCTCTGTGGTAGAAAGAGTAGTGTCCCCTTCCCCAAGATGTCCCCATCCTAATTCCCGGAACACATGATTTTCCACCTTGCACTGCAAAAGGAAGATACTTTGCAGGTGTGAATAAAAATCTTGACATGGGAAGGTTTTCTGGGATTAGTTTCTTGGACCCAGGTACTCACAAGGGTCCTCATGAGTGAAAAAGGAGGCAGGAGGCTCCAATTCAGAGTAATGTGGAATAAAAAAGACTCAATTTGTCATTGCTGGCTTTGAAGACAGAGGAGGTCTATGAGGCAAGGGAGGCAGGCACCCTCTGGAAGCTGGAAAAGTCATTGAAACTGATCCTTACCCAGAGTCTCTGGTGGGAACACAGCTCTGCCAACACATTGGTTTTAGCCCAGGAAGACCCGTTCCTGACCCCTCACCCAGAACTGTAAATGTGTGTGCTTTTCAGCTTCTAAGTTTGTTACAGTAACAATAGGAAGCTGGCACAGATGTTTTGGCACAATTTGCCACTCCTTTCCTCCACATCCATGTCATTTTTCACACATCAAGGAGTGCCTTCCTCAGTGTGTCCCCGCTACTTGTTTGTGGGTTGTCTTCCCACATGTTTCTTCTTCAAACACTAAACTGAAACCAGTGTCTTATTTATCCTTGTTTCCCTGTGGCCAGTAGTTGGAGTCTTTAAATGGATCAGGTGCTCCACCAATCTACTCAAGAAACGTGGAAAAGATTCACCGCAGGTTCATTTGTATCAAGGATTTGCTCAGATATCCTTCTATACACAAGCCAATCTTAATTTTTCAGCCTCTTGGTTCCTGACTCGTTCTCTGAATTCCAGCATCTTATTCTAATGAAACATGGGACACAAGTCTCTGGTTCTGACATTGACACCGTCTCATCCTTCCCAGCCCAAGCCACTCCCCTGACATCCCTATTAGCAAGGACAGCTCTCCTGGCTCTACCAGTCACTGCCCTAATTCTCCATTTCCTGGCAGTAAACCCAGTACAACAAATGCTAAATGAATCCTCATTAAATACATAGGCCAATGCAAAATAGTACACAAATGACTTATTTTACCAGGTGGGAGGGAAAATAGCCACAGGGATCAAGGTAGGAGGCTAACAACATACAAGGGGCGGCTCCAGGATTGTCTCTGGTTTCCTACTCTTAATGATTTTGTCAATGACATGGATGGGACTTGGTGGTAAGCAAGTTTGTAAATCAAGTATATTTACTAAAACTTTTAAGGAATTATGCATAGTGATTATAATACTATATTCTTTGTGGTTTTCAGTAAATGTTAATAGAGAATATTTATTTTCTTTTTGGCCACTTTCAGATATATGAGAGACATGGCTTTGTCTTTCACAGGAAAATGGCTTTATTTATCAGAAAGCACATCACATCAACACTGGCATAAGGAATCAATATTTATTTGGTGGAAATTTAATATCAATAAATTACCCAATGATAAATATTTATCATATGCATATATGCATTGCATTTATTTGAACTGTTATCATAAGTGAGGGAGGCTATAATAGAAGAAAAATTAAGTAATGATTCAAAAAGTCTTTATGGTATTTTCAGTTGCTATTAACTTTCAGAATATCATTTAGTTCCTTTAAGCCTCAGTTTTCTCATCTCAACATGAAATATTTAGAATTTACTTGCAATTCTAACATTCTTTGTTCTTTAATAACCTTCAAGACAGCCTGGGCATGGTGGCTTATGCCTGTAATCCCAGCATTTTGGGAAGCTGAGGCAGGCAGATCACTTCAGCCTTGTCATTTGAGACCAGCCTGCGTAACACAGTGAAACAAAATATCTACCAAAAAAATACAAAAACATTAGCCAGGCACAGTAGCACATGCTTGTGGTCTCACCTATTCAGAAGGCTGAGGTGGGAGGATCACTTGAGCACAGAAGATCATGGGTGCAGTGAGCTGCGATTGTGCAACTGCCCTCCAGCCTGGGTGGGCAGTTTTTATGCTACTGATAAAGACATAGTGGAGACTGGGCAATTTACAAAAGAAAGAGGTTTACTGGACTCACAGTTCCACGTGGGTGGGGGGGCCTCACAATCATGGTAGAAGGTGAAAGGCACGTCTCACAATGGCAGCAGACAGAAGAAGAGAATGAGGAAGAAGTGAAAGTGGAAACCCCTTAAAAAAACCATCTGATCTCGTGAGACTCATTTACTACCACGAAAACAGTATGGGGAGAACCACCCCCGTGGTTCAATTATCTCCCATCAGGTCCCTTCTACAACACATGGGAATTATGGGAACTGCAAGATGAGATTTGGATGGGGACATAGAACTAAAGCACGTCATTCCACCCCTGCTCCCCCAACAAATTTCATGTCCTCACATTTCAAAACCAATCATGCCTTTCAAACATGTTTAATTCATTTCAGCATTAACTCAAAAGTCCATAGTCCATCATCTCATCTGAGAGAAGACAATTCCCTTCCGCCTATGAGCCTGTAAAATCAAAAGCAAGTTAGTTAGTTCCTAGATACATTGGCAGTACAGGCATTGGATAAATACATCTATTCCAAATGGGAGGAATTGGCCAAAACAAAGGAGCTACAGGCCCCATGCAAGTCTGAAATCCAGCAGGGCAGTCAAATCTTAAAGCTCCAAAATGATCTTCTTTTACTCTATGTCTTGCATGTGGGTCATGTTGAAGCAAGAGATGGGTTCCCATAGAGCTCCATGACTCTGTGGCTATGCAGGGTACAGCCTCCCTCCTGGCTGCTTTCACAGGCTGGTGTTGACTTTTCCAGTGTGGCTTTTCCAGGCACATGGATCTACCTGGATCTACCATTCTGGGGTCTGGAGGACGGTGGCCCTCTTCTCACAGCACCACTAAGCGATGCCCCAATAGGGACTCTGTGTGGTGGCTGTCACCCCATATTTCCTTTCCTCACTGCCCTAGCAGAGGTTCTCCATGAGAGCCCACCCCTGCAGCAAACTTCTGTCTGGACTTCCAGGCATTACCATACATCCTATGAAATCTAGGCAAAGGTTTCCAAATCTCAGTTCTTGACATCTGTGCACCCACAGGCTGCTAGAAATGCTAGACCACATGGAAGCTGCCAAGGCTTGGGGCTTGAAGCCATGGCCAAGCTGTACCTTGGCCCCTTTTAGTCACAGCTAGAGTGGCTGGGACAGAGGGCACCAAGTCCCTAGACTGCACACAGCAGAAGGACCCTGGGCTTGGTCCACAAGACGATTTTTCCCTCCTAGGCCTCCAGGCCTGTGTTGGGAAGCCCAGCCATGAAGACCTCTGACATGCCCTGGAGACATTTACCCCATTGTCTTGGGGATGAGCAGCTCTTCATTACTTATACAAATTTCTGCAGCCATCTTGAATTTCCCCTCAGAAAATGGGATTTTGTTTTCTATTGCATTGTCAGGCTGCAAATTTTCTGAACTTTCATGCTCTGCTTCCCTTATAAAACTGAATGCATTTGACAGCACCCAAGTCACCTCTTGAATGCTTTGCTGCTTAGAAATTTCTTCTACCAGATACCCTAAGTCATCTCTCTCAAGTTCAAAGTCCCACAAATCTCCATGGCAGGGGAAAAATGCCACCAGTTTCTTTGCTGAAACTTAACAAGAGTCACCTTTGTTCCAGTTCCCAACAAGTTCCTCATCTCCATCTGAGACCACCTCAGCCTGGACTTTACTGTGCATATCACTATCAACATTTTGAGCAAAGCCATCAACAAGTCTCTAGGAAGTTCCAAACTTTCTCACATTTTCCTATCTTCTTCTGAGCTCTCCAGACTGTTCCCAACCTCTGCCTGTTACCCAGTTCCAAAGTTACTTCCACATATTTGGGTATAATTTCAGCAGGACCACACTCTACTGGGACCAGTTTACTGTATGTTTTCATGTTGCTGATAAAGGCATACCTGAGACTGAGAAGAAAAATAGGTTTAATGGACTTACAGTTCCACATGGCTGGGTAGGCCTTACAATCATGGCAGAAGGCAAGGAGGAGCAATTCATGTCTTACAGGGATGGCAGCAGGCAAAGAGAGAGAGCCAAGTGAAAGGAGTTTCTCCTTATAAAATCATCACGTCTTGTGAGACGTATTTACTACCACAAGAACAGTATGGGGAGAACTGCCCCGATGATTCAATTATCTTCCCTGGGTCCCTTCAATAACATGTGGGAATTATGGGAACTGCAATGAGATTTGGGTGGGGACACAGAGCAAAACCATATCACTGGGCTACAGAATGAGATCCTGTCTCAAACAAAACACATGCAGAATATAGCATGCCATAATTAGGAAACGTCTTCCCACTATTCTTCAAATCAGTCTCAGGGTTGCATTTATGTATGTTCATGCTCAAAACTGATTGGAAACCGTTGAAAGAGTCCAGAAAACAAATACAGTGAAAAACCGAATTATTGGAAAATAAACTGTATGCAGGAGACTAAAGAAATCAGTGTTACTTTGTTATTAAAATATATTCAGAGTAGACAATAACCATCTCCAACTCCATAAGAACTCAACAGAGAAGATGAAAGGAAGAGTCTCAGAAACCTGAAGAAGCAAGAGCGCTGTTTGGAATCCACTAGCTTTTGAAGCTCTAATCTTGAGTGTGGGTCATTGTGACTTGTCTTCTCCTCTAAGTATCTACCGCAAGTCTGGGCAAACCTACGTAGCAAATGATATTATCTTTTTTTATTATTATTCATATGCTTATTTGACGGGCAAGGTGTGCATCTGCACACGTGTGTGAGAAATCTGTCAATGGGATACATTTCTTTCTGAAACCTAGAAATTATCCTTGTGGAGTCAAATATTCCTTCTCTATGTGAGTTAGAATAAAAGATCCTAATGTGTATTTTAGCTGGGTGCCTTGCCTTTCCCAAATACCTGAATCCATATATACACATAGATTTCAATTACTTTTTACCCTTTAGATTATCAGAAACAAATACTGGTTGCATGTGAGCAAAATCTTGCACTAGATATGTGTATTGTACTTCTAGAAAACTGAAGGTGTATCTCTCTATTTTGGAAAGTTAAATATGATAACAATGTTGAATGTCTACACTGACCTGCAACAGGATTTTGGGAGAGACTGCAATCCTTACGCATGGAAATATGGAATAAGATAAACATCTCTTCTGTATTATCTTAAGAAATTTTTCTCACAAATAAAGACTTTGATTGCTCCATAACTAGTAATTAAAATTAAAAACTGAAACTATATTAAAGTGTGGGTTAAGCGAGAGCCCATGCAGAAGGCTAGGGCGCACATTTGCTCATTTCTGGAGGTTTTGATGGTGTTACTTTCACATTTGAGCACAAGGTAGATCTGTTTTCTATTCTAATAGGCCTGTTGCTATAATGTTTTACTCATTTTCAGCTGTAATAAGCTTTTGAATATCTGAAGGTTTGTGTTTTCTCATCCAATTTGATTTAGACCAAGGGCACTCTGATGGGAAAAGGTATAAAACAGTTCACAGGAGACTTTCAATATTGGTTTCCTCACACCTGCAGTTTTTGAAAAATAATATTTTTTTCTAAAAATAAAAGTGAAAAGTTTATAAGGACCTAAGGAACTGATTTTTTTTCCCACCTCAACCAATTTACAGGATTGAGCTGAGCACTCTGGAAGCAGGTGGTAAAGCAAAAACTTGCTTTAGGAGATTTAACAAGCATTTGCCAATGAAAACATATTTTTGTCCATTTTTCCCCTCTTCAATGATTTATTGAAAAGCCCATTGGGTTGAATATATGAATGCTTATAGTAAATGTTTTTCTTTGCTACTCTGATCATATCCCTCGAAGTTTAAGAATTACATTTAACCCTTTATCTGGTTCTATGCTTGCTTTGGATTTAGTTCTGTACTGTTTTCTTCATATCATCTTCATTGGTGAATGGGGCACATCTGACCAAGGACATGCCGCATGGCCTTGACTTACCCTCCTTTATACAGAATTTAGATCTTCTTTAATCTTACAATCCAGAGTCTGGATATGTTCCTGAGCATCATCAGCCTGGGACTTTGGTACCCATCCTGCAGTTTGTTTTGTGATTCCTTGAAAAATCTGCCATGGTGCCCTGGAAATTCGGAGGATTCAAAGGACCAAACAAGGCCCAGTTCCCCGAAGCTGTATGTGTGCATATATAGTTCAATATTCTTATTAGGATTCTTGGCACGCCCCTTGCCTGTCAGAGAAAGACTCTTAGGACTACAAGGTGAAGTTAATTATGTGTTCATACATCATCTGTCTGAAAATCTCGGCATTCGCTTTATTCTACCATCATGCAGGAACAAAATACTTTATTCCCGACTACCTATCTGCAATCCTTTCAAAAGAACGAGTGTGTTGTTTTTCTGTATGTATTTCTAATTGGCTGAGCAATAATACTGACGTGAAATCCTTAGTGTAATGAGAAAGCATGAAGTGGATAGTTTCATGTGTGGTGCTCAGTGCATAGATATTGTGCAAGTTAGGACAGAAAAGTACATTAATCAGTTCCTCAAAAACTCACAGTCTAATTAGGGAGATTAAAAAAATGCATATGCCCCAAAGCAGGAAATGGCATCTTTTAGCTTTCTATTCTCTTGATTTGAGCCAGTCCTTTATTATATCATTGAAACTGTTTAAATTTACCTTAATGTAGGGGAGCAAAAGCCCCACATTCTTCCTACCTACATATTAGATCTCAAGCATTCATTCTCATGGTATCTGTAGGAAATGTGCCATGTATTTGCCATTAGAACAAAATGATTCAGAGACATTTTACACTATTTGGGTGAGGGCTTAAAAATTTTCTAAAGTAGCAAAGTAATGAGGTACTGGGAAGCATATATTTTATTTGATTTGTAACAAAAGAAAAGAAAAGCACGTGTTATAAAACTCTAACCTAAATCAGTATTTATAACCAATTAGTGATGCAGAGTAACAAGATAAATTGCAATAGCCAAACAGGGCAGGTAGACAAATATTATTCTGGTCTTCTTGAGATTGTAGCAGGACAGAATTTGTAATATGGATTTTATGTCAGTGACTGAAAGAAAAACAGGAAGGAAAAAGAGGAAAAGTGTGCAAATGATTTCAGGAAAGCAAAGGATGGGAGAGAAGTACAAAGTCCCCGTGGCTTGAAATGTGTTAGGGTGAGAAATTGTTATCTGTGGAGGGTTGAGTAGTTTGGAATCTGCTGTCCTGATACTGAGCCTTTTATAGTTAGAATTTTTCCACTGGTAAATGAGCCATTTCATTTAAAGTTGGTTTGCCCTACTTTATTAAACAGTGTTTTCCACGGACATAAAGTTATTGTCATAAAAGTCTTTGAGCTCCTCTCTTTTGGCATTTCTAGCAGGACTGTTTTCTAAGTTTGGGGCCCACGGGAGGCAAATTCAGCAGAGATGTCCAAATACAATTTTCCGTACAAGGCACAGCTACCAAATTCCTCCTGGGTTTGCCTATTGTTACAGAGAACGACTTTGTAATTACCAAGGGATTATCGCAGACTATGAAAGGGCCTGAAAGCAGCTTTCTTGCAAATCAGGAATGTATTCAGCACAAACTTAGGAAGAGTCGGCTGAGAAGTGAGGCAGAAGTGTCTGAAAATGTTAAGGGTTCAAGCAGAAGGGCCTGCCTGAAACTCCTAATTAAAAAAGTAAAAGCGACTTTTAAAGAATGTCAACGTCTGTCATTTGTATTCTCCACCAAGAAAAGGGCCTTCTGAGGATTGTAAATGAGGTGATGGCGCTGCCCAAATACCCTGGGTTCGTCCTTCTTTTATACTCCCAAAGCAGTGAAAGTGGAGCCTAATGGTACATAAATAAAAATAATTAAATACAGGATAGTGGTACTGGTGCATTACCTGAATTAATATACAAGATTAAGAGGCCAATAACCCAGAAACAGCTTCGTTCTTTTGGTGTTTTCTATAAATTAGATGACTCTCTGAGAGTAGCGGGAAATACAGCTTTCACTCTACCATTTTGATTCCAGATTTAAAAACAAAACATTCCTATGGGTAATGTTTCTGGTGCTCTCTTTGACATAGGGTTTCAGCACATGTTCATATTGAAATAAGCCCGATTATCAGTTGCACCTCTTCTGGGTATGTCTTTTTAAATTTAAGTTTAATAATCGAGCTATTTTTCTTATTGATTGCATAACCAAGACTAGAATCAGTGTTAATTAGCACGTGTTAATTTTTGTTATCTCTTTACTTGTAGAAATTTTGACAAATGCTTGGAGCAATGAGCCACATCACATTGAGAGCCCATAACGACTTGCAAAGCTGTTTCAGATAGGGTGATTTTGTGGGGGGAAAAATAAAAAAAAAACGGATAAATTGAATTTGAAAGAGAGAACCAGGCAGAGAGAACTCCACTTGTAGCTAACAAATGTGACTTCTTTTAAGGAATAAAAGGCATGTGCCACAGGGCCTCCTAAAATGTTGCATATTTTACTTGCCACCATCTGATTAATAGGGATTTAGAGAGAAAAGTAGGAAAAAAAAAAAAAAAAACCTCTCATTCCCTCTCATTCCTTAGTAGTAATTACCCTTCCTGTGATCATCGGGGAGCCAGGGTTCTAATCGTCCTATTACCATTTGTTCTTCTTTTCCTTTCCTTGGCTGGGCACTGACAGTGGTCATATCACCTCCCTTTACTGATCTCATTCAAAGCTCACTTGCAACCCTTAACATCTGGCTTTCCTCAAGCGCTGCAAACCACAGTGGTCTCCCCCTAGTTAGAGCTTATTCAGAAATGCTGTTTACTTTTGCCAATCACTTGTCACTTAAGCAGATACAACCTGCCCCCAGTCACTGTTTCACATACATAAACCTTTTCTGTCCTCTGTTGAGGACAAAACCATGTCTTATCTCTGATATTCTCTAGGGCACTATTGCCCTATAGAAATATACTAAAAATTGCATGTGTAATTTTAAATTTCCTAGTAGCCACATTTTAACAAGTAAAGAAAAAACAAGTGAAATTAATTTTAATATATATACTTAATACCTCTAAAATATTATTTTAAAATGTAATCAACATAAAAATTGTTAATGAGATAGCTTACATTCTTTTGTATGATGTCTTCAAAAGCTGGTTTTTGTTTTTGTTTCTGTTTTTGTTTTTTTTAAGATAGTGTCTTGGTCTGTCGCCTGTCGCCCACGCTGGAGTGCAGAGGCGTGATCTCAGTTCACTGCAAGCTCCGCCTCCCGGGTTCATGCCACCCTCCTGCCTCAGCCTCCCAAGCAGCTGGGACTACAGGCACCCGCCACCACGCACTGCTAATTTTTTGTATTTTTAGTAGAGACGGGGTTTCACTGTGTTAGCCAGGATGGTCTCGATCTCCTGACCTTGTGATCCGCCTACTTCAGCCTCTGAAAGTGCTGGGATCACAGGCGTGAGCCACCGCACCCAGTCAAAACTGGTATGTATTTTATGTTCACAAAACATCTCAATTCAGACCAGCCAAATTTCAAATGCTCAAAAGCCGTATGTGGGACAGGGCACAGTGGCTCATGCCTATAATCCCAGCACTTTGGGAAACCAAGGTGGGCAGATCATTTGAGGCCAGGAGTTCAAGACCAGCCTGGCCAATATGGAGAAACACCGTCTCTACTAAAAATAGAAAATTAGCTGGCCATGGTGGTGCATGCCTGTGATCCCAGCTACTAGGGAGGCTGAGGCAGGAGAATCGCTTGAACCCAGGAGGCGGAGGTTGCAGTGAGTCAAGCTCGTGCCATTGTACTCCAGCCTGGGCAACAAGAGTGAAACTGCATCTAGGAAGGAAGGAATGAAGGAAGGAAGGAAGGAAGGAAGGAA
>NW_012118487.1:6427605-6447007 GCF_000951035.1 Colobus angolensis palliatus | reverse complement strand
GAGGAGGGAGAAAGGAAGAAGGAAGATAAATTTACAAATTGCTAGGAGAAACAGACACAGAGTCACAGCGAACACTGGGAAGAAGGTGGCCCAGAACAGTGAGGAGATTCGTCAGATGACTCGCAGTTCAGCCCCGTCCCTACCACTACTTTAATATTTGTGGCCTAAGTATTTAAAGTCTCTGAGCCTTGGTCTCCTTTGCAAATGGAGGAAAATAATTCCCAAGGCTGTTGTGATTATTAACATGCAGAAGTAACATAAATTGAAAGCATAAGACAAGGGGATAATATTTTTACTGTATATATTTGTTATTATTTTTATATAGAGATGAGGTTTCACTGCGTTGCCCAGGCTGGTCTTGAACCACTGACCTCAAAGGATCCTCCTGCCTCTGTCTCCCAATTTGCTGGGATTACAGGCATGAGCCACTGTGCCCAGCCCTATTTCTGCATTTAGATAATAATACAGCCAAACATGATGAAGAGATCATTGGGTCATGGATGGTAACAGAGCCTTCTGCCCATTTTTGAAGGATACATTTCTTAACTTTTCCAAGATTAAAGGAAAAGTGATTCCATTTCAATGCACCGTTACATTCACATGTAAATATCACCACATCACCATGTGTATGAATCCTCATTGACATATAGGGTAGTAAAAATAATAGTATAGGAAAGCTATAGACGTTGTGTATAATTAGCAAATTATGATGTACTTGTGGAAATTTTAAAATATAACTTCACCTGGGCTGTTAAAACTGTGTTTGTAAAGTTCTTTTGAAAGCTTTGTTAAGATGTTCGCAAGAGCATTTCTGATTTTTCAAAAAACAAACTTGTCCAAATGTATTTGGCAGGTTTACAGCATTATTAATAACTTTACTGTTTGGCAGGGAGGCATCCTAATTTAAAATAATTTCTGAATGTATAAGACTCCATGATTCTCATCCAATAAATTCGTCCTAACTTAGAAAGTGACACTGGGCTTAGTACAACTTCATGCTGTTGTTTGGGTTAAGCGACTTGCTCTCCCTTGGAAGATATCCAGAAGCTATAGCCGGGGCAGACTGTGGGGTCCTTTGGCTACTGTGGATGGAGCTGCAGGGAGCACATTCCATCAGAACTGTGCATTCAGTACCGCCTGCCTATTTGCTTCTGAGTGCAATAGTCTATGGTCTATAAAGCACTAAATGGTTGGGCCTTCACCACTGAGAGATCAGTCTTCCTCCCTGGGCAACTCAGGGCAATTGAGATCAGTTGGAGGTCTGCTGCTCCTAGCTCCCAGCTTCCATCTACAGGGAACCAGACGCAGGGACTCTTCCAAGGAAGGCCCTCACTTAGGAAACGCCTTGCCTTCCCTTAGCCAACAAAGAACTAATCTGGGAATATTTAGAGCATGGCAGGAAGCCCATCTTTTAAGCAGAGTTGAAAAGCAGAAATTTCTGCTCTTTCAAAAGAACAATGCATTCAATGAGAACACTCTCAAATTCATTAAAGCCTCATATTCAAATAATACAAACAGTACATTTTCTCCTTTCTTCCCTTCAAATCTTGAGTACTTGCTGGTTTACTCCTCTAGTTCCTTTTTTGGCCATTTTCTCACTGCTTTCCTCCCTTGTAGAAGCTAAAAGATCAAATGAGAAAAAGATTTTAATGCTTGATACTGTTTTTGAAGTTTTCAACTTTACATTTGACCTAATATGAACACACTTATCCATATTCATTTATTTATATATTCACCCCACAAATATGAATCAAAGCCTGCTATATGCCAGCACATAGATAGATGTTTCAGATATAGCAGAAAACAAAGAAACAAAAGCCTGGCCTTTGTAGAGGTTATGGCTTATTTAGAAAGAGAGAAAATAAACAAATACATATGTGTAACATCAAAAGTATATAAGTGCTATGGAGAAAAATAAAGCAGAAGAAGGAATGAGAGATTTTACTTTTAGATAACATGATCTGGGATGATCTCCCTGGAGAGGCGATATTAGACCAGAGAGCTAAATGACGTCAGAGGAGTGAGCAATACAAGTATATGGGCGGTCACAAGTGCAAAGGTGCTAAGGCTGACTCGTGCTTCTTATGCTATAGCAAAAAGAAAAGAAGTGGGATTGGCGAGGAATGCAGCCAGGGTTGGGTCTCTGAGACCTTGGAGGCAGTAGGAACCACATTTTATTTTACTCTAAATGTGATTGGAGGTGTTACATGATTTCCAGTAGGAATGCTGCTCTGATTTGTGATGAAAATGATCTCGGAAGAATAGTCTCTACAGGTGAGGCCCATCAGGGTCAACAAGATGAGAGGGAATGGTCCTGTTGGTCTTGGATGCTGAGTGGTGAGATTCAGGATGTATTTTAAAGGAATACTCAACTGGATTTGCTGATGGATAGGACGCAAGATTTGAGGGAAAGGAAGGAGTAAAGGATGACTCCAAAAGTTTTGTCAGAAAGTTAATTAATAGATATTCTTTGCAGAACTATTAGGCACTTTTATACAGATGTACTAGGAGCTAAGTAATTTCAACCTATAACAATACTTACAAAAGAGAAGTTAGGGGTTACCATTATCCAATTTGCAGTAGGAATGACCATACAGTTTATTTTAATAGCAAGATCCTTTAGTGCAGTTAAAGTGTGATTCAATTATTATAAAATCCATATAGAAAGAATTATTTGGGGACATAAGTAAAATCCACCTGCATGTAGTGTTGGGAGAGAATAGACAAAGACATGGCCTCCCCTGCCATCTAAGGGCACATCATTAAGGTGAGTATGCAAAAATGTTGGCCGAAGGACAAGATGTCTACTACCTTGGCACAAGTGACACTCACACTTCTTTGCATTCTTAAAAGTGTCTTAGTTTGGACAGTAAATTACATGTTCACCCCTACAACATAATCTAAATATGGGAAATCAACTCAGCAGCTTAAATTATTTACCATGCAAAAAGTTAGAAAACCTGGAGACATTCATCTAAGAAGGAATTGGAGGCAAACCATCCCTCCCTGCAGAACTTGATGCCACCAATGAAGACAGCAGGATGACAAAGAATGGCATCTCATGTCTACATGTGTTTATAGCTGCCTATAAATTCTACCCTATACTACGTGCTGGATATTCAGAGCTGAGTCTACAGTACATGGTTTACATTCCTGATGACTTCAGAATCGTCCTCCGAAGCACCCCAGTTACCTCAGAATATATTCTTCTGTTTTCCACTGGCTACCACTGGATCTCAAACAAATGAGGCATTTCTATTCAATAAGAACAATATGGTTGTATTAACAAGGGCAGAACATTTAAGCCTCTTGGAGATTTTACCTAAAGGGCAAGACCCACCAAGATAGGCCTAAAGGGCTCTTAAGTTGTTAAAAATAATTAACAAACAAGCAAACGAATCAATAAAATCACTGGCGCTGGTCTGTGAGGAGCAGTAACCTGTACCCGTGTACTCTGTGGCTTTTCAAGCCCTAGTCTCATTACCTGCATTCCTGCTTCAGACTCTGGCTTCTCTGAATGTAGCCAAGTCTAATGCTACCCCTTCTTGGTGCTGAGCTGTGCTTCGAGCTCTGTTAATAAACCATGCATGACATCCCCTTGCTCAATAATTCCCAGAAAAGGGAGTGGTGTATGCCAAGACATGAACAATTATATTATTAGTATTATTACTACTACTACTACTACTGCTATACTGCTATTACAACTACTGCTTACAGGATGACTACAATAGTCATAGCTACAATAATCCTGCCATGATCAACAACAACTTTGATAGCTATATACACTGGAAGAAATAAAAAGTGAGTGATTCAGTTTTTGGCCCTAAAAAGCTTATAATGTGCAACTAGTCACTGCTCATTATGTTTGATTGATTCACATTCTTTAAGGGAATTAAAAATTATAATTAAGGTTTACAAAGGTCTCATTTTTAGACAAGTAATATTACATGACATTTTGCCTTTCAGCTTGGGATTTCGGGAAGTTTATAAATATTACCCTGATAAACTGCACCAAAACCCTCTCAGGTTGTATGCATAAAACTAATTTACTGATAGTTAATGAAGAAAAAAAGCATACATCAAGATCAAATGATCTGCCCCAAGTCAAAAATGGCTTTTCTACTCTGTCTTTCCACTGAGTATAATGGAAAAATTCACCACCACACACAAGATTCTATGAAGTTTTTCATAAGCATTATACTATTTATCTCAACATAAAAGAGTAAAGCAAGCACAATATGTTCTAGTAACCTCAGCTTTCAGGTTAAAATAGTTAGGCTTACAAAATTCAAAGCACTTTCCTATAGTCTTCCAACTATTTTATCACCAAACACAGTGTTCTTTCTACTGTTGGAGGGAGAGCAGCCCATGGTGTATACAAGAGCGGTAATTCAACACAACTGTTTTAACATAAAGAAGGTTTTCTACGACTCTCAGGCTAACAAGAAACTAATCATCTATTGTAACTTATTTTCAATAGTGAAGGTTATCTGGAAGGCAGTACATGCATTTTAATTTTGGCCATTGAATTTTATTCTGAAGTAGTGTTGGGAAATTCCATAAGTAAAAGCACCCTGAGGTTAATCCATTTTGTATAACGTGGAAGACTTTGAATAAGGCAAACACTGGTTCCCAACTTTATCAGCTTCAATAGTGGGTTTTTATGTATTCAATTGTCCACAAAACAGAGTACACTTGTCCACCTGTACATTATTTATTTTGATACTATTTCAACTCATTCAAAGTAAATCCCTTCCATACTGTATATTACCCGCTGCACAGGTAGCAGAAGATAAAATGACCACATTGCAATTGACTATAGACTCATTTTCCCTTTCCATGTGGCACTCCTTCTAGGCCTGTTCATACTACAGATCATCTGCTCCCCTTCCCTGCTACCAAACCCCAGGCCTCATCTGCCTTTGGAAGCAATGGGGTAAAACATTCCTTCTAATTTATTGATATCCTGTGGATGCTCAGAGGGTGACCCCTTCTCAAGATAGTTGGGGTTTCATGACACGTTCCTAAAAGCCTAAAGTTAACTCAGATGCCTTGGTCTCCAGTTGGCCTCATGTTCTATGTGAGCTTCAATGAGCATCTAGGTTTCTAGAGCATCCTAGACATTTCACCTGTAACAGTAAAGGGTACCCCTCAGCAAGGATGCAACTTGTGTCAGATACTGCTCTAACCATTTTACATAGATCACCTCGTTTATAGTCACAATCCAGATGTAGTAGTAGTACTATTTTATCAATGAGAATTAGATAAGTAATTTGCCCAAAGCCACCCAGGTAGTGATTGGTGAAGCTGAGATTAGAAACCTAGTTTATGTGGCTGGATGTGGTGACTCACGCCTGTAATCCCAGCACTTTGGGAGGCTGATGCAGGTGAATCACGAGGTCAGGCGTTCAAGACCAGCCTGACCAACATGGTGAAACCCCATCACTACTAAAAATACAAAACTTAGCCAGGCGTGGTGGCACGCACCTTAGTACTAGCTACTTGGGAGGCTGAGGCAGAAGAATCACTTGAACCCGGAAGGCAGAGGTTGCAGTGAGCTGAGATTGCACCACCACACTCCAGCCTGGGCGACAGAGCAAGATTTCATAAAAAAAAGAAAAAAAAAGAAAAAAACCTAGTTTACCTGACTTCATGCTTTTAAACACTAGCTGGTCCATAATTTTTATCCACTATATTATATTCTGTCATGGAAAATAATTTCCTACTTCTCTTTTTTTTTTTAAGTAATAAACGTTTAATCAAAGAATTTTACATATTATTAACAGCATTCATTTGGCCAAACATCTACACGTTTGTAGAATCCTACTGTATATAAAGTGAGAATGTATCAAGTATAGACTATGAAAGTGCAAATAACAAGTCAAGTCAATAATTTCCTACTTCACTTCTTAAAAGTTATTTTAAAAGTAATTATAAGAAAAGTTGGAAACCACTAGGTTTTACCAAGGAAAGTGAACATTTCTAATTATTGTCCTGTAACAATAATAATAGTGCTACAAGTTTGAATGGTGCTTTGCAGTATATACAGCTCTTCAATGTTTACTACCTTGTTCAACTGTTACAGCCGCATGAAGTAAGTTATATTGAATCCATTTTGCAGATGAGAAATTGAGGCTAGGAGAGATGGATTGAACCTGTGTTCTGTAGAATCAGAATCCAAACTCTCAACCTCTAAAATGTAACTAGTATGAATTCCATTATGCTACAATTGACTTCCACTAAGCCACCTAAAAATATTGGAATTACAAAATACGGGATTTATACTCTGCAAATCTTTCCAAAATGGAAACATGATAGTTTTTAAAGATTGCTTAACGGACAGGGAAATTTCCAATTTGACACCAACTCATGACTAATTTCCATAAATTATAGCCTTCATTTGCTACTTACCAAGTATTAGCAAGTGTACGAGTGTTGACAAACAGAGTCAACTATTTTAACATTATAATTTGTGCTACAATATAATAGATATAGGAGACAGGAATCGTAGATGCATTCTGGACAACTGCTTTTCCATGTCCTGCCTCCAGAATTAGGTAACAAACAGCAGCTTTTCCTAGGGATGCTGACTTGTATGAAAAGCTGATGCCTCCCGTTAGAATGAAGCATCCCCGGCATTTATGAGGCACGTGATCCACATGTCTGAGGACCGCCTTATCCACCAACCCAGCTTTTTGTGGCCTCTCCTTCCTCCTTCCTCCGTACCTGAGTCTGGACCACCTGCTGCACTTTCAGGCAGAGTTGCTGCAGAGGAGGCTGATGTCATTCCTGCCCACTGATACTGTTTCATTCCCTAACCCCTTCCTAATCGTCCGCCTCCCAAGCCTCGGGCTTCAGCACTGCTTTTGACATGTTCACGGGGGCGGGAGGTGTGGCAATGCCTGCTCCCAGATTCACCCCACTCTGAAACATAACCCCAGTCTCTGGCCTGTCCTCCTGCAGATTGGTAACATCCTTCCTAGGAAAGAATCCTCCCTCTGCAGTGTTTTATACCAGTGTAAAATGAGAAGGCACAGAAGCAATTCAGAAACGCTAAAATACCAAGAGGAGTTCCTATCCATGGGAATTTCTCAAATGAAGTGGAATGAGTAGAGAGAAAGTTCAGTCCACATAAAATAATGCACAGTTCCCATCCTGAAAGGTGTCCTTCTAATGACTTTAGAGAAATAAGAGAACACAATTGAATAAATGGGAGAGGTGAGAAAATGGGTTGAATGAAGCAAGGAGGAGAGAAGAGATCAAATGTGTGCAGTGTATGATTATTGCCATGTTTGCTATGTGCAGACAGGGTGCTAGGTTTATATATAAATATATGTATATTGTCATGTAACTGTCATCCCCCATGAGGATAGTTACTACTGTTTAGCGCATTTTGAAGACAAGGAAATCAAAACATAGAGAACTTTAAAACCTCTAGGAAGGGGCAGAGTCTGGGTCAAACCTGGCAGTCTGGCACACAGCTGTGGTCACACCACTCAAGCTTCTCCAGGAAGAGTCTGAGAAAAAGCAAAGGACGGTGAGAAACTTTGTCATGTTGGGGGCCACAGAGAGATGGAACAGACTGAGACAGATGGTGATGTAGCAGAGGAGGCTTTAAAGCCAAAATAAGGCCATGCCACGAGGTGCTTCAAAGCCAAACAGATGAGGGAACTAGATTTTAAAAGCTGCTGGGAACTCACTTTAAGTGTATAGTGTAGTGATCTAATCCAAGGAATCTTTGGGGAGATTTACTGTTCATAGATTGAAATAGAAGCCGGAGGGTATAATCCTGATTTTAGATATTTTTAAGCATAAGGAGTTAACTGGGCTTTTGTGTTTCTTTATCACAAAGCAATGTATGTAGATGCCAGTGATCTTAAGATTGTTAAAACCTGCTGAAGTTCATTCCTTCTTCTTCCCTTCTCTCTATCCTTTTTTTCCTTTAAGAATCCACTGGCAGCCTGAAAAGATAATTCTGTGTCTCTTACCATAACTAATTTCTGAAGTAGTTCCAAATAATTTTCTTCTCCCACCGGGGCACATATGGAATTCTGTCACTCTGATATCCCCCATCTCCTGCCCCGCCGATCTCAGTGCTTGTCACATAACTTGTCGGGCTACCCCAAGCTTCTTAGGAACTGAATCCTCCTCCTTACTGACTCTTCTCCCAATTGCACAGATGCAAAGCTCTAAGTCATCTATGATACATATGATATCCAAACATGAAATCATTTCCACGTTTCTCCTACAATATATAGCTCCTTTTCCTTCTGCTTGCCTCAGAAGACCTGTATTACTCTGTTTGAATTGTTGTGTTATCTTTCCATCAGATCTCCCTATCTCTACTGTCTTCCTTCCTTTCATTCTGCACATTAGACCAGAATATTCTTTATTAAACAGATTTTGCTCATAGTTATCTTATTTGGAATTCCTGTGGCCAAAAGTGACACAATTATAACTCAAGTTTGCTTAAGCAAAATAAAAATGTGAGAAGGCAGTACGGTTTCACTTCGGGCTTAAAAAGTGAGAATTACTGGTAGGGATTTGGCTTACCGGGTGTCTGAATGCAGGTGTTCAAGTGATGTCATAAAAATTTTGACTTCCTCCTTCTCTAGGTTCCTTGAGCTTGATTCTCAGGTCAGCTATCTTCCAGGTGATAGCAAGATAACTACCAAAATCCCAGGTTTAATTTCTACTAGCTCGTCAACTTCTGTGAAAAGAGAAATTCCATTTTCAATAATTTCTGTAAAATCCCAGATTGCGTCTTATTATCCTTGTTTGATTCATGTGGACATTCCTGGTACAATTGTATCAAGAGAAATAAAAATGCAGGATGATCAATATGGGTCACATACATGCTCTCCTCTAGATGTGATGGGTGCCTTTATTATACTACATTAACTGAGTAGCAGAGGAGTGGTTACCCAATGGGAAATGAGGGTGCTTTCACCAGCATGTGAGGGAATGTGTGCTAGAATTATTATTTTTTTTCCAGACAAAACCTAACACATATCAATTATAATATGCACACCATACAACTCAAAAACCTACAAGAATTTTTATTCCCATAGAGTAAATTAAGTAATATCATAAAATTGCAAAGCTAAAAAGGACTTTGAAGTTCATCTTATCCAGCCAGCTTCAGAGAAATACACTGAAAACAAGTAACAGAGCCAAGCCTGAAACTCAGATATTTTACTTCCTAAAGCATTCTTTCAACAGTTTCCTGAGCGGATATTCAAGCTGGTTTTCAAGTACTCTTCATAAACACATACATTTTACCTACCTTCCTTACCATTCATTGGTCCCCAAGAATTCTAGACCAGGTGAACTTACCTTCTCAATATCCCTGCATGTGCTTTGCTTATTTTTACATTTGTGCCTTTGCTTCTGTTTTCCTGTCATTGTGAAGTCATGTCTTTTTCATTTAGCCCAACCCAAGGCATATCCAAGACCCAACTCAACTTTTATTTCTCCATTAGCTGTCACTGGGCTTGTTTTCCATTGCACTGAGAAAACTGAAGGAATCAGATGGGAATTTACACACGCTCCAATCACATCGCCTTTTCACCTGCTCACATCTGCTCCCTCATGTGCCATATTCTTTCCTGTTTCTACAGATCCAAGCTCCCATTTGAAGCCAAGCCCTCCACTCATACACAGAATTCCATCCTTTCATCTACTCAAAGACATATCTTAGCAATTCTCCTTTATCATTAGTATTTCTCTTTCTAGTGGATTACCACCACCCTTACCAAAATTGTCATTATTTCTTCAATCTTATAATACCTATTTGACCTCATTTTCTTCTTCTCCGAGTCTGTAAGAAAAATTCAACCTGACCATTGTCTGTCTACACTGGCTATCACTAGTTCATCTTCTCCCATTCTAACTTTGCCAGTCCCAATAAGCTTTTTGCTTCCACCATGCCAGCAAAAATGGTCTTACCAAGGTTGCAATATAAGGTAGAATAACCTTGGCTGCAGTGAAAAATAAACCTGAATATGTTAGTTCATGTTTATACTTTTGTTATTGCAAGTCCAGTTTGAGTGGGGGAACAGGTTGCCGAGGTATTTTCTCTTCTCTTGATCGTTCAAGGATCCAAGCAGCTGAAGACTGTGTCATCCAACATGTTTTCCAAGGTCACTGGTGGCATTTTACCACTATCACCTGGATGTAGGAAAGACAGGGGAGATACAACTGGGTGGTTTGTATGGGTGAGGCCTGGAGTGAGTACACAGTACATCCGTCCATTTCATTGTTCAAAGCCCAAGCTGACGGCCACACTGAAGTCCCAGGGAAGGCTGAGGACTATAGTCTAGCTCTGTATCCAGGAAAAAGAGGAAGTGCACTTGGTTGACTACATTTGCTTTGTTAAATGGAAGAGACTGCTTTCATTGTCCATATTCCTTGAACTCTCAGCAGCATTTGACACTTTAGAGCAGGCTTACTTCTTTAAATTTCTTTCTACTCTTGGCTTCCAGGACATCATACCTGCACAGCGTGCCTCCTGCCTCTCCAAATGCTCTTTCCAAGTCCCTTTGCTTATTCTTCCACCTTTCTCTCTTTCAGACATTGGATTGTTCACTATGCTCAATGTTGGATCTCTATTCTTTTCAGTCTATTTTCCCATTCCCGTTGGTTTTATCCAGTGACATGGGTTCTAAATGCTGACAACTCCCAGCTGATTGATAAGATTAGTTGTATTGCAATCCTAGGCCTCTTCTAGTCCAGACTTGTATGTCCAGCTACCTACTCAATATGTCCACTTGAACAGCTAGCTGACAACCTTAGGAGAGGCAAAACTGAAATCTGAAAACCCTCACTCCTGCCACATCCAACCTGCTCCTTCCCCAGGATTCTCTAATTGGTTAAAGATATCTTGATTTATCTAGTTTTCTAGTTGCCTAGATAAAAAATCTTGGCTTCATCCTTGATACTTCTTTTTCTCTCATCCTACATGCAGTTAGTCAGCAAAATATTTTGGTTCTACCTTCCAAAATACATTCAGAATCCGAAAACTTCTCATCATTTCACAGCTACCACCCTACTCCAAACCACCATCATCAGTTCCCTGGCGTAACAGCATAACTTTTTGGTTGGTCTTCCTGGACTGTGTTTCCTTGACCCCAATGTCATTCCCAACACACCACCCAGAGTAATCCTGCCAAAGTAGGAGTTACAGCATGTCACTTTTCTGCTTAAATCTCTCCAAAGACATCTGGTTTTAAGTAAAAGCCAACATTTGTACTAGAACCTGCATGCTACTCTATGATAAGCACCAATACTTTCTGCCCTCATCTTCAAATAGTCTCTCCCTTGTTCACTCACTGCCATTTTAGTTTGTGTTTTATTTTCTTTTGTTTTTTAGCACTCCAGAGAAGCCCCCATCTCAAGGCTTCTGTGTGTGCTCTGAGCCTCATCTATTCATGTGGCTCACTCTGTCACTTTGTGTAGGTCTTCTGTCAAATAGTGCCTTCTCAGGGAGAACTTTCCTAGCCATGCGTCTAAAATTCAAAATTTCTTCCTAACTATTTTTATTATCCTTGCCTGCGTTATATTTTTTTCCTGGCAAGTATTGCTAGCAAACATTGCATGTGTATGTGTGTGTGTGTGTGTGTATGTATGTGTGTATATATATATATATGTATATATATATATATATGTATATATATATATATATATATATATATATCCCTCCAAGTGAAAACTATATATGGCTTGGTGTTTTTTTTTAACTTCAGTATTCCCAGCATCTAGACAAGTGCCAGATACAATTTACATTTGTGCTGAATGAACGAGTGAATGAACTACTCTAAATCACAGTGATTGCTACTTCCTCTGAACTTCTGTAGCGCCGTATCATTCATTTGGAATTTACTCGTAGTCTGCCTTTTTTTTAACTTTTCATGAGAAAATATCCTGGATTCACGATTTGATCATCAACTCATTATATGGAGAAAGTATGGATATGACTTTTGTCAGACCCTCATGCCTAATTCAGAGGTGAATGAAAAAGAAGGAATGAATTATAGGAAGTTCACCAGATGGGTACAGTACGATTGGTGAATGATGGACTGTGGAGGCCAAGGTATAATGGGGGCTGAAATCTAAGAAGGATAACTTAAAATTGCAGATTCAGGCAAAGGTGTTAGAGGCACCCAATAAGGGAAGGCAAGCTGAGAAGTGCCATATGCCATTGGAATGAAATGTAGCTGGCCCTGACAAAATCAGTACTGAATCCACATGCCAGCGTCTCTCAATCGAGTCTTCCTGTTTGTCAGAACTATATTTGGCAGATGCCATTCTGTTAATTTAAACAAATGGAAACAATCTACGCCCTTGAGACAAATAGTAGACCCCAGATAGATCGTGCTCTTTTCTCTATGACACAAAGGTTCCCACTGAATCAATTCTTACATGTCGAAGCGTTAGGCGATGTGATTCTGAAACAAAATATAAACTTAGATTGGCTAATTTCCAAGTGCCCCACACTAGAAAAATAAAAGTGAAAATGCAATCCTGGAATATTTTACACTCAAGAAATTATATTATTGGATGTTGTGTGTATGTAGATATGTACATATATATGCAAATACATATACATATTGGATGTTGTGAGTGTGTACATATATACACATGCATATATAACTGGGTGTTATATGTATATAGTATACATGTGTTTATAGTATACATATGTACTATATATGTATTATATATACATATGTATTATATACATATATACAAGACTGCAAAAAATATATTGCAGTATTGACTGAGATTGATTTATTTGTGTTGAGTCCCATACCCAGGCTAGCTCATCTTTTTCCTCCTATATGGTTTAGCAAACCATCCAGGGGAGAAGAGATGTATGCATATATGGGTGTGAGCTGGAAGGGGTGGGTTACAGGGTCTGTGTCAGTGAGGACATGGAAGAATGGACAAAATCAAGAAACAGTGTTTATCCTGTTAGCATATGCCAAAGCATGGGTTACACTGAGAAGAGACTATTTGTTCTGATGAAGCTGCACAGCACACTGGTGTAGACAGGCTGGTGGAAACCTCTCCAGAAGGCGTGGAAAGAGGAAGCCAGGAAAGGGAGAGGGGTGGAGAGGTGGTGTGATGAGAAATCAGAAGTATGCTTTGTGAGAATAGGAAGCTCAGGGATGCATTACAGGAGGGATGATGATGTGCTCTAGCATGCTGAGCTGTGAGTGCTGCGGCTGTTCACACCCACCGTGCCTCCCATAGGGTGAACATCCTCAGTGTGTACAGCACTGCTCCAGTCATCCGCCTCCTATGCTGGGCTGTTATTGAAGATCACTGCTAGGTTTGACTGTGAAAGCAAAGAATTCTAACATCAAAAGAGAGTCCAAAAGGGAGACTTCCTAACTTCCCACTTGATCTGTGTTACAACATATGCTGTCACTAAATCAGCACCGCTTTTAGGTTCTCTAATTTATCTTCTCCCCATTCTCAGGGACTTCTTCATGGACGGCTTTGCAAAGTGTCAAACTACATCAAGCTGCCTTGCACCCAGATAGGCTATCACATCAACATCACATTCTAACGTTGCTGCTGACCTTGGGTGGCTTTCAGTGTTCTCCTGAAATTCTATCACTTTCATGTACCCCTCAGACTTCCAAATTCACCTCTTCCCTTCATTTTCATACTTAACATGCCTTCTGAAGCTATGTCATGTAGACTGTTGTCATTAGGGGTAAGGAGTAGCTCTATTTCTGAGGAAATTATGGTGTGCGTCACTCTCAGAGTTATTGGCTCCACCTTCAGATCAGCATTTCCAAGAATCAGGCTCATTATTGAATGCACTATTCAACATCATGATTATGCCCCTATTCTTTCCAAATCAATTTCTCTTCAGCTTCTGTTAACTGTAGAGGGTTCTTATGTCTCTCTACTCAGATGACTCTCCTCCTCCTCACAGTTCTCATCTGAAAACACGAATTTTCTATCTTTTCTTTGCCTCTTACTGCCTCTCCCTTCTGTTATTTAACTTTACAATTGTATTACTTAACTCTGTCAAGTATCTTGACATACAGCTTGCACAAAAGCTGCTACCCATTTAAAAGCTCGTCTTATTGTTGGAAGACTCCTCCTAGATGAAAGATCTGTGGTTCTGCTTTGTGTATCAGCAGGTTCATAGTAATTTCCATGGATGAAGGAGACAATAAATTTAAGAAAACCCGGTGTTAGATGTTTTGTTAAGGCATGTAGGTCAACTCAAGGATGTTTACATATTATATGTGTATAAGCAGAGACACCTTAAAATGTGTGACAGACAACACTCGGATAGAAGAGTGTCTGCTATGAAAATACAGATCCTTCCATAAAACGTATGTCATCTATTATAAAATTGTTGTATACTGAGTCATTATGATATAGATAAGAAAAGATAATGAGAAAGAAACACACCTGAATTCACTTATGTTCCATTTGGCCCTTAGCCTAGATAAGTGTCCAATCAAGACCACCATGCTGTTTTCACACCATTTGTAGGATTGTAAGTCAGTGCAGGTGACACTGGTTCACTGCCACTCCAACCCTGCCTTAATCATAACTCTTTTTACCCATGCTTTGAGGCATTCAGACTCAGCTCTGACTCACTGAAGCAAAATTGGAGCATCTGGGTAGAGTGTCAAAACAGCAGAGCTTACATCAATGAGACACCTCAGTGGCTTAGTGAAGCCCAAACTACAAATGCTACATCAGTGGCTGTTGAGAAGCTACAGATTCTCTCGTATTAGGACCTAGACACAAGAACTCATGAAAACTAGTTGGAAACCCACAATGACTTAGTATATCATTTTCCCTGTGATCTTAACTGAGTTTCTAAATATGTGTTGATGCTAGTTATGAATACAATTCCACTCCTTAAAAATTCTCAATTATTGTATTAATCTTCTGGTTGTTTTCCTCAGCATGCATGCAATCATACTGACAGCTTGAACTGCTTAGTAGTATGTGGAATAGTACTTTTTAAAAAAACAAAGAAAAATGGTAGATTTATGATAGGCTCCAGTTTCATCTTTGGAAATAAGAATTAATGTTATTATTCTTATTTATCATTCATCAATGCTGAAAATATATATTATTCAATCATAAATTATATAATCATGTTTTTTCTGTTTGTTCAATTAAGTGGCCTAAGTGAAATCATATAACCTTAGGTTTTGTTGTTGTTATTCATTTGCAGGCTGGTGATGGAATTTCATTCTTTTGACTTCTAGATTGCCTGTAAGTAAATATTTGACCTTTTCTTAAAATTGAGAACTGATAAAATGTTCCATGTTTATTTTCACTTTTTTACATACAGCACAAAAATGATTCTAAGAGAAATATTTTTCCTTAAATATTCTGTATTTTTGCTGAAACTTTCTTGTTTATTTTATAAATTTGCTTTGTAGAAATATTCCTGAACATCAGTGTCAAGAAAGTAACCCTCTAAATGCTTTGTGACAAACTCCTGAAAATCTCATAATAAGTAATATAATTTATTATGAATGCTATTACTATAAATTAAATACGAAATTAATTCAGGTCTGAAAATCTAAAATAATAGGTAACATGTTTTCTTCTTTTATCTGCATGCCAATTCACTTGCTATTCACTGAAATTCTACTGATCAAGAATTTCTCTCAGATTTATGTGGACAATATATGACCTCTTAGGATCATTATTTTATTTTATTTTATTTTTATTTCCTTATATTAAGATGGAATCTCGCTCTGTCGCCCAGGCTGGAGTGCAGTGGTGTGATCTCAGCTCACAGCAACCTCCGCCTCCCGGGTTCAAGCGATTCCCCTGCCTTAGCCTCCAGAGTAGCTGGGATTACAGGCGTGTGCCACCACGCCCAGCTAATTTTTAGGAGAGACGGGATTTCACCATGTTGGCCAGGCTGATCTTGAACTCCTGACCTCAAGTGATCCACCTGCCTTGGCTTCCCAAAATGCCGGAATTACAGGCATGAGGCACCACGCCAGGATCACTATTTTAATATGATAATCATTAATGGATATACTAAATTAGCTATTTGGAATCCAACTAGATCAATACAATTTTAAAGACAAAAACTACGTGATGTTCAAGTGAATCACTGAGGTTCCTGTTAATTCAATGCCCCTGCCCCCAATTCCTGAAATGCTGTACAAATTGCTTTAAGGTTGAACATTGATGACGTGTGTTATGTGATGTGGGTATAATCAATTGGGTATGTAAGTTGTACTAATTGCTCATGTGTCTGCTGCTCAGTGCTGTCCTTTAACTAGTGACCTCTCTTAGGAAACCTTTCCAGAGATGGGAAGAGAAGTAAATCATGACAGCCTTTATGGTTTTCCCCCTTTCCTTTGGCCATGTTTTGCCTCCCAGTGGTGATCCTGGAAGATGGTAAAAATGAGGTCTTATGTTCGAGAAACATTAGGATTCTATTAAAGGACTGTTGGTTTTTTTCTCAACTTTATGGAGAAAACTAAAAGGAATCGACTAACTGTATTTATATTAGGCTTTTGTTATTTTTAGCATTGAGGATACTCTCCCCTGCTCTGCTCTAGATTGGCCTTGTTTCATTATTTGTGTGCCACGAGCAACTTGAACCTGTATCTCATGGGGTATATTTGTTACTTCAAATTCAACTGAATGAGTGCTGGGGAGATCGAGCTCTTCTGAAAGGTGTGGGTGGCTGTGGAGGAAGATCAGAGGGCCTTCGCAGTAGAGATAGGTTGTCTGTGGTCATAACATTTCATTATTTCACTGCTGAATATGCGTTCTAATTTTCTACAATGAATGTCCATGGGAATAACAACTTTATTTAGTATATTAATAAAGTGTGATTTTTTTCCTGGCATCACAGCTCACATTGGGGCATAAATGTGTAGGTTTTCATACACATTTTCTAGAAAAGCCTTGAGCTTGGGTAAATTAACACATTACAATTGAACCAGACTCTGTATCAGGTTCCTAAAACATGCTGGTGCATCCCTATCATGGAAGAGTCTACAATAACATCTACAAGCATATTTTGGCAATAAAGGAGAGGACAAAATAAGTTGGAAATAAGTCAGCGTGCACCCAAGTGGACACGATTATTGCAACTGAGGGTGGGCAGAAATTCAACACTCTTTAAAACAAGTAGGTTATTTTTAGAAGGAGGTAAAACAGGTCATGAAACATACAATTTCACATGTTGTTATTGTGAATTAATTTCCTAGTCATTGTAGGTGGACCGTAACAGTTCTGATGGTGATGAATTTGGTTGGAATCTATGTGGTTCAAACATTTATTTTTAGAAGTGTTTGTCACTTTAAACTAATCAAGCAGTTTCCTGATTTTAATGAATTTTCTGCTTGGAATCACTGACCGTAAATTTGCGAGACCAACTGGATGAGACTGGCCCATGGAGGGTGATGTTAACTATTCCCGTGAGCATTCCATGTTACGAGTCTGTGTTTTTGATGCTTGCCTGCCTTCAGTCAGTGGGGTATTATTTTGAATGCTTTGCTTACATATCAAGGCCTGTTCTATCTTCAGTGAAATTGTCTCTGGTCAACTTGTGCTTTAAGGAACAACCCAAAAATGTCTCCACTGTTTTTCTGCTAGCCAATCTACTTTTCTCCCCCACATTTGGGGAGAGTTATTTCAGGTTATGTTCAGTGAATTTTCTTCCGATGGTTGCTCCAAAGTGAATCATATGCAAAGATGCTCCAGGTGTGCTAACTACTATTTCATACCTGGACCAGGGTTGAAGTTCCTGATATAAGCACTTCCCTGTCACTTTCACTCTCATTTGGGCCTATTCCCAGCAAGTCTGATCTCCTACCTTATCAGACCACTAGTGAAGTTTGAGCTTGATAAATAGTGTTATACTAATATACCCTTAATATGCTGCTTCCTCTTTCTGGAACACTGTTTCTCTGCTTTTTCATCTGTTCAAATCACACTCGTCTTTCAAGTCTTCAGCAAATACTAGGCTTCTCCCATGAAGCTTGATCTGATGCCTCTCATCAGTATTAACATAGGCCTCCATTCTCTCTCCAAGTATAAAAGGTTCTGAGGCCATTTAGTATATCACTGACAGTTCACCTTTTCCTGGGATTTGTTTATTCCTTTTGTGTTCATCGAATTATATTTTCAGTGCTGTGAAAAAAATCTAATAGGTTGTCCTTCACACAGTAGATGCTTAATAAATATTTACATTAGTATTTCAGTTGTTGCCCTAACAGTCGTTTTAAAACCTCTCGTGTTTTAAATACTGAAAGATTTAGAGAGTTCTTATCTGTTTATTCTAAATACTCATAGGCGATTTCTACATTCTCATTTGATAGTTGTTTGTTTAGGTTGATGTTGTTCCTTGATACTTGTCTACTCCCGGTGCATCAGAAAAATGTAATACTTAATTTGGACCATGATCAAATGGCCTACATGAAAGGTTTCACTCACTGATTCATTCATTCATTATGGGAACACTGAGATGCATTTGATCTAGAACTTACATTCTTTTCAAGGAGTCCTTGGATGTGGTGTATTCTAAGATAAAAATGTGAAATCATGAACTTTAAGTCCCCAGATAAAGGAGCAGTTACTCTTTTAGAGGGAAGTGCAGTATCTTGATGCAGATGTTGCATTTTATTTATTTATTTTTTTTTTAGTTCACAAGTTTATTATGAAAAACACTGCAGTGCTCTTGTGCAGTCACATCGTCTTACAGGAAGGGGGAAAAACAGTTCTGTTCAAAACAACTCACCAGGTTCTGACAATAACAAAGGACAACATGGGGCTGAGATTTGAGTAGGGAATAAACTGAGTGCAGACAAATCATATAATTAAATTAAACGGTATCCCTGAAAATAAAAAGAACGATTTCAAAACTCACAAGTAGAAGGGAGGCCTTGGTACTTATTTTTAAAAATGTTCATTAAGCTCCAACAATTGTTTGCTGCTATCCTTATCTACAGTCACGCTGAGTAAAGCTATAGCTAAATGGAAGTTAAATTGTATTTACGAGGTGTTAATGTTTACATCTTATTATCTGCAGTCTCTCAGAGAAAGCAAAAGTAACTACAAATAGCGCTATGCCAGAAACTGGTTTCTTGACCAACAATGTCGCTTCAGCATGCAATGAACTGGTTCATTCCAAAGTGGTCACGGCTGTTGATGACAAAAGGCTTTGTATTTTTATATGGCACATCTTTTGGTCCATGTGAAAACAAGTTTTTTGAATGTTAACTATTTTCTGACACTTTGGAGTTACTGTTGCTCTTCCCATTTCCATTAGGTCGATATATGGTTCATGGCAATACTGTACAAGTTTAAAATTTCATTACAGGAAGTAGTCTGGGGTGCGACGAGTAACATGGGGCTCGCCTCTACGAGGTGCTGGGTCAAACTG
>NW_012118487.1:6329621-6426690 GCF_000951035.1 Colobus angolensis palliatus | reverse complement strand
GCCGCCGGTTCCTCCTGTACTTCTGGTGGCTTTTGAGGCTGGCGCTGGCCCGCTGGCTCTCACCGCAGTACTCGGCCGTCGGCCGCTGCGCCTCCTTCTCCGCTCGCTGAGCCTCCGGAGCTCGGCTCTCTCGCATATTTTATTTCTTATTAAAAGAGATGTAACAGTTTTTCAGACAAAGAATAAGTTTAATATTTTCTTGATCACTTACTAAAATGCCAGACATGGTTGTAAGCACTTTACCTATATTAACTAATTTGATAACTACTGTTACCATTTCATAGTTGTTATTCATGTTTTATTCTATCAAAGGGGACAGACACAGAATAGCTACATATTTACCCTAGACTATGGATCAATAGCAAGACAGTCATAGTGTCGGGATTCAAATTTAGGCAGTCTGGTTCAAAAGCCCAAGCTCCTGATTGCCTTTAAGAATGACGACTCTAATGACTCTGTAGAGGGTGGGTTACGGAGGGGAGTAGGGCTGGCAAGGAGAGCAGGGAAAGGAAGCTCTTGCAATTTTCCAGTAGGACGGTTAGGGGGTACATTGAGGACATAATATAGGGATGCAGAAGAGGAGGAAAGTTTGACAGAGCTTTGTGGGAATGGGGAAGCAGGTGCTGGTAGGGTCTGGTGATTAACTGGCTGTGTGTGGAGGAGAAAAAGAAGTCGAGAATGTATGTTTCTAATCTTCCAGGCTAGGTGAAAAAGGATGTTATATCTTTAGCCAGATCCAGAGTAAAGGAATAGGCACTCAGGAACAAAATACCTACTGGATTTAACTGTAGACATAAAGTTTTGTCACAGTGGAAATATTTAGGGAACAGTTGAAAGGATGAGCCTGAAGCCTGATACTTTGGAGAGACAATGAGCTGGAGAAACACAGGGGTAGGGGTTATTAGGGGAGTGTGGCCCAGGAGGTCTGGGGGGGAACTGGAGAGCACAGGGAGAGATGCCTCATGTAACAGGAGAGGAGGACCTCAGAGGCCTCGATTATAGCAAGGCAAGCAGAAGAGGAGGAAGTTGCTAGGACTGAGAGAAGGCAGAGGAATAGCGAAAAAGCTTGAGTTTTGGGAATGGATGGGAGAAAAATAATTTAATAACTAAGTGCGTCTGGGTACGGTGGCTCATGCCTGTAATCCCAGCACTTTGGGAGGCTAAGGCAGGAAGATTGCTTGAGATCAAGAGTTCAAGACCAGCCTGGGCAACACAGGAAGGCCCCATCTCAACAAAACAATTTTTAAAAATTATCTGTGTGAGGTGGTGCCCACCTGTAGTCCCAGCTACTTGGGAGGCTGAGGTGGGAGAATTGCTTGAGCCCAGGAGTTCAAGGCTGCAATGAGCTCCACTGGTCTACAGAGCTGATGGTGCCACCGGGCTACAGAGCAAGACCCTGTCTTAAAAAAAAATAAAAAATAAAAAATAAAAAGAATTAAAGTGAATAATGGAGTCAAATACAGGCTTTACTAGGACTGAAAGTGGCTACTGGACTGTGCGGTTGACAGCTCTTTGAATAAAATTGTGAGGCAGAAACCAACAATGAGTAAAACGGAGGCAAATGAAGCAAATGGAGACTGAATATAGGCCATCTCTCAAAACTTTTGCAGAGTGGTATCTTGTGTCAAATGAAGAATTTGTTGTTGTTTGTATTATTTTGTTGTTTTAGAGTAAAAGAGCATTGAATGTTTGGAGAACATAGAAGAAAGATGCTGTAGAAAGGAAAGATGAAAGATATTAGGAAAGAGAGGGCTTGGACAAGAGAGAACGATATATGAATCAATGTAGAAAGTAAGTCCTCAATTTTATTTGGAAGGGATAATTTTTGTGTAATTAGAGATCAGGCATTTAGACTAGGGGTACCTGCAGGTAGGTCTGAAGGTAGACAACATCCCTGCAATGGATTCCATTCTCTTTAGAGATCAAGTTCCTCTGTAAAGAATCATAAGGACAGGGTTGAAGCTTGAAGTTAGAAGCTATGCTAAGAGAATGTAAAAGGTTGATTAACGAGAACAACAACAAAAAAAATTCCAGGTTATCACAAAAGCTCTACTGAGGTTGGAAACCATATATTGGTAATGGAATCACTTTACCTGTTTACATGATTTTCTTTGGTAATTATTAATTCGGCTTTTTTAGGAAAGAGAGACATGCTTGGCTTACCTTGAGTAACCGGGATTTATTGTAAGTAAATGAATGTGAGGTTTTAATCCCTAGATGACGAGACTTCATGAAGTCCAGAATGTAACTGCAAGTCATTCAGAATTATCCAGTATAACACAAATATCTAGTAATGTTTTGTCACCACCTGGCACCAAGCACCAATCATTGGTATTCAAATCTGTTTTAATTATTCTTTTCTCTTCAGCTGCAGATATATAAATGAATAGTCTTTCCAATATATGTATAACTTCTTGTAATAGCTCTGTGTCAGGGTCCTCAAGACCACCTCTGAATTCAGTGTTTTACTAGGAAAACTCATACGACTCAGCCCATAGTCCCGCAGCTACTATTTATTTATTTATTTATTTAACAGACCTGGTCTCACTCTGTTGCCCAGCCTGGACCACAGTGGTACAACCACAGCTCACTGCAGCCTTGAACTCCCGGGCTTAAGCAATACTCCTACCTCAGCCTCCCAAATAGCTAAGATCACAGGTGCATGTCACCGTGCCTGGATAATTAAAACAAACAAACAAACAAACAAACAAAAACACTTTTTTAGAGATGGGATCTGGCTATCTTGCTATGTTGCCCAGGCTCATCTCGAACTCCTGGCCCCAAGCAATCCTCCCCACTTGGCCTCCCAAAGCACTGGGATTACAGGTATGAGTCAATGTGCTTGGCCTACAACTACAATTTATTAAAAGGATTCAAAGCAAAATTAGCAAAAGAAAAGATGTATGGGGTAAACTCCAGAAGAAGCCAGGTATAAGCTTCCAAGGGTTCTCTCCTAGAGAAGTCACACAGGATGCCCTTCATCATCCCTGCAATGAGTTGCAACAACAGGTGTGAAATGTTGTCTGCCAGGGAAGTTTGTGGGAGACTCAGTACCCAGGATTTTGACTGGAGAATGCTCACATGGCAGCCTCTGCCTGAGACGCACCAAATTCCAGAATCCCAGAAGGAAAGCAGATGTTCAGCCTCCCTGTGTTGTTTGCACAAACAGTCTTGGCACAGTGACCCACTATTAGGAGTCTGGGTGGAGGGAACCTTCTCAAAATCCAAGCTGCCAGATCTCAGCGAAGGGCCAAACCTCTGTGTAAGACTTTCAAAGAATCGCTTGCAGTCAGGCCTAGCACATTAAGTCTTCTCTGCAAAGTCTGCTCGTGCTGTTTCTCCTACTTCCCCCTTTTCCTCCTGTATACTTCATGATTTCTGTTTATTTAGATCTTCTGCCATTTTCTGCATTCTACTGACTTCTGTGCCCTCTGCCACCCTTTATCTGTAAGTCTCCTCTTGAAACCACTTGAAGAGAGATTCTAAATGGTCCCTCAGTGCCCCTGGCCCCTGTGGGACAGAGCTCCAGCTAGTAACCCCTCGAAGGCCTCTGACAAGCCTGGGAGCTGTCCGTGCTTGGTCCAACCAGCTGCAATTAGGAATATAGAATCAAGTGTTGAATTTTGCTCAAAATACTTGTTGAGCATATCAAGCTCTCGGGTTATAATAGGCTCCTTTCCAAATAACAGCATGCTTTATGCAGGGACCAAGAATAGAGAGAGGTGACAGTTAAATTTACCCAGAATTGGGGGATGATTGGCATGTGACAAAATGTCACTGAATTATTGAAAGTCAACAATCCCAGAGCACAGGCTTGAGAAGAACAGAAATGTCATCATGACCAGGCCCATTTGTCTTTTTAAAACTTTTCTTAGAACGTATGCTTTATTAGTTTTTAGTTACCTACTAAATATAACCCAAATTTGTTGCTCTTTCTTTATCCATCTCTGTATTGTCATGCCCCTAATTTCTCATCTTTTCTTTTCTAACACAACTTTATCCAAAAGTCAAATAGAATTATTCATTATTCCCCGGAGAACATTTGGAGCTCTTGAGTTTGGGGAGTTCTATCTGAGCAGAATGGCATTTGCCGGATTACTACTCACCTCTCATCATCTAGTTCAAATGGCACCTCTTCCAAGAAGCCTTCTGCAATCATCCCCAAACTGAGGTTACTTTTCCCTCCTTTGTGGACAAATGCATGGTATGAAACAGGACATCAAGCATGTGCTCCTCCAAATACTTCTAGCTGCTTCAACTCAAACAAAAGCTCTCTTTGAGTGTGAATAAAGCTTTATTGCTTGTTTTATTTTTCTTAGATAAAACATATTAAATAAACTTAGATAAACTTAGATAAACTATTTTGCATAGAGAGTCAGTCAATTTGTTTGAATAAATGAATAAATGATTCTGTCACTATCCCATGAACCAGCATTATTTGGCTGTTAAACCTTTCTTTCAAATGTAATAACTGCACTGGATCAATTATATCGTGGTTTTTTAAATTTCCTTATTGAAACTGGATGTCAAATAACTTTTGCAAGTTAAACACTAATAAGAGGGAACATTTGTAGTGAAAGTGTTAACTCCTCCTTCTGTCCTCACGGCACCTACTACATATTCAAGTTTCATGGCCAGCCTGGGTATTTTGACAGCAGCTCCCATTACTTTTACAAGTACCATCAAAACGTGTTATTCTTGATCCAATTCTGTCATGTGAAGGTCACGTTATCAGATGGATGAGAAATGCCTAACGCAGAACTGCTGGAGACCCTGGCAAACATTTGTGCTTCTGCTTGATTTACAAACCGGGAAAATGTCTTTCTGCCCCATAGGTTTTGTTTTAGTAGATGATCATATTTCAGAGATAGAATATGAAACAAAAATCAAGGCATTTGGCTGTAAAAAGCCCAATTTGATTGTGCTTTACTCTCAGAGTGGCATGTGCAAATTATAAAGCCCTATAGGATGGAACTTATTGATCATACTACTAAAATATTTGTGTGCCACCATATTTAGAAAACCTTTCCACATTATCCCCATAGAGATGGTGTGGTCTTGTCTGAGTTAATTACTTTAATGATTGGTGTGTATATATGTGTGTACAGGAGAAACGGAGGATGGAAATTATCTGGATGTCAATGCAGTGAAAATAATAAAATATGACATGTGCTTTGATAGATCAGAATGCTTTGATCTCATGCTTCTTCTTGTAATATTGAACTGAATGAGTATAATAGGACAAATTTTAAGTTTTTAACAGACGTGCAGTACTTCCTTCTATAAAGAAAATGAAACCTATTGTCTATGAATGAAGTGTATGTCTAAAAATTGTCATTAGGGCAGCAACTACTTTTTCAATTTTTAGGACTAATCTTATTAGTCCCTGGTGCAGCGCATGCTCCTTAGTGTTCTCCTGATTAGACCTCTGTCTCTCATCTCACCTAGGTTATAGGCATGGATGATTACAAATAAGATTTTCTGTTGAAAATTGACACTTGAAAACCGTACATAATATGAGACTTCTCTCTCCACCCCAATACCCTGTGCCTGGTCAGGAGTTTAGCATCCCTGGATTTCACCCATTCGATGATTATAGTACAGCTAAACATTGCACCCCAAAATTGCATTTTAACACATTTTCAAAAGGCCCCAGGGGCATCACTGGACTCCAGGGGCATTACTGCTTCTGTTGAGAATCTCTGTCAAATTCAATACCTTTTTTTTATGGATGAAGAAGCCGGTGCTGGAACCAGCTGAACAGTCTACCCTCCCTTAGCAGGAAATTTTTCCCACCCAGGAACCTCTGTAGACCTAACTATCTTTTCACTTCACCTAGCAGGCATTTCCTCTATTCGAGGGGCTATCAACTTTATTACCACTATTATCAATATAAAACAACCTGCCATATCCCAATACTAAACCCCCCTATTTGTCTGATCTGTCCTAATTACAACAGTCCTACCCCTCCTCTCTCTACCAGTCCTAGCCGCTAGCATCACCATACTATTAACAGACCGCAACCTCAACACCACTTTCTTTGACCCAGCTGGAGGGGGCGATCCCATCTTATATCAATTGTCCTGAAGCCTGGAGAATTTAAGTAACTTACCTAAAGTCACACAACTAGTACAAAATATGGCTGAACTAAGTTCTAAACTCAGGTTTTGGACTGAACCAAATCTGATCTCATGCTAACACAGAAGCTCTGATAGAGGTAGCGTCAAGCAGAAAAGCGCCCCTGGGAACAATGGCTGCAACCTAGCCAAGAGGACCATGTGCATGTGTTAAAGTAGCCCAGACCGACATCTCCAAGGATCAATTTATTTCTTGAATGTATATAAACCAATTCCACACTCTGTGTTTCCACTAATCCCATCCGCCATCTTGTTGTCTGCTTATTCAATCTTCCTTCCCACTCTTGAAAATCAATGTCTTCCAAGCTTTTCCAAGTGCTTGAAATAAATCCCCCCTTCTATCTGACAGATGCTTCATTTCCTCCCTGGCTTCTAAGCCTCTTCTTCATTACTTGTTCTATTAATGTCTTTCATTTCTCCTTGTGCTCACAGAATTTCATGTCCACCCCGCCTCATGATAGCCCTCTGTATGTACTAGCTTTGCCTATGTATCTGTAAGGATTTTGCTTTCACTGGTTTTTATCTGTCTTGTTACTTGATAGATCCTGAAGGAGTAACTATTAATTTCAAACATCTAATGCCACATAAAATGCCCTGTGGCCACTCCACAAATAGTTGACTGATTTATATCAAACTAAGAATTAGAATAGCCATAATTTGACTACTAGCTTAACATATGCTTGAAAGGATGATTAGACTATATAAAATGTAAACATTTCTAGATTCTTCAAACACTAGTGATAACTAACCAGCTCTTCTTTGGGTTGTATTTCATGACACTTGAATATTGACATTCCTGCATGTGTGACTATTCTGTCCTTGTTGCTATGGGCCATCTCCAGGGAGATAATTCCTGTAGTACTCTTCACAGTGTAAACTGATAAGTAGAGGGAGTCATCCAATTAGTTGTCATGACTCCAGGCAGAACTATACCTAAACTTTCATCAGTTCCTAACAATCTTCAGAGAAAGAGATCCTACAGCACCCAACAATACCCAGACGAGTGTCTAACAGTCCCTTATGTCCAGAATTCATCCTACCTCTCTCCTACTCAAAAATAGACTTTTAATTTAAAATTATCTGTTTTTCTTTCAAAGTGATTGGAGAATAGCAAACTTGAATCAAGATTATTCATATAAAACAACTAATGAGTTCGAAGATGTTTACACACCCCTAGTTGTTCAATTTCATTGCATTAAAGAGATGAGGAGTAACTTTTCCCCCTCTAGTCTCATTCCCACTTCTACAAATTAAGCCAATGTGCATTGAGTTATTGTGGGTTTTTAATCTGTGCAACTGCCTTCTGTTCTACCTATTACTGTTTATTGAACAGACACTTACTGAGCATTCCTCATGAAATAAACCCAGTGCTAAGTTCTGGGAAGTTAGTGTTACTAAAAATACTCTCAACTTTCAAGGGCCAGGTCTAGAGGCAAATGATAAATATGCTTAAAAATGTATTATCAAATTAAATCAAAAAGTACTCCGTCACATTTATCAAAAGTACTCAGTAATATTAATGTACACATTAAATAGAACTCAGCATCTATGATAGCAGTCAACAACACTCCATCCCTCCCAATTCATCCATTCATTCATTCATCTAACAAATACTTATTTCTGTATTTTGTTTCAGGCCTGGATCCTGGAATCCCAATAGTGAACAAGATATTTACAATTTCTCTCACAGAGTTTACATTTTAACAAATTAGAAAAATATTAATAAAAGTATCAAATACACATATTACTGCATACTGAACAGTGTCATAGAATAATCCAGGATATCTGACCTAGTTTGGAAAGTGAAGTAGGAGTGTGAGGAAGGTTCCAAATGGTAATATTATACCTAAACTTAGTAGGAGTTAATTAGGGGAATGTAAGAGAAGGGAAATAATCCAGATGAGGAAATCATATATGCAAAGTTCGGGAAACTACAAAGAGAATGGACAATTGGAGAATGGAAAGGTAAATTTTCTGGCATAAGGAAAGCAAGAAGGAAAGTATTCTATCTGAGGTTGAAATGAGAGTCAGTGGCCAGGCCATTTATTGCTGCATGGGCCATATTAAAATACGGTTCTCTATACTAAGGAATAATGGCAGCCAGTGAAAACCAACTTGTGTTTTGCAAGTATCTGTTCATCTGCATTGTGGAGGGCAAATTTAAAAATACAGAACAAATGCAGGTTACGAAGAAGATGAACCCAAAACTCCAGTTTAAAAGGAATTAGAGAGAGAGAGAAAAGTCAACAATGTTAAGGTGCCAAGATTCTCAATAAGATGAAGATGGAGACATTTAGAAATAGGAGACACTTAAATATTAATTACTTATAGACAATGTGATATAGTGGTGATAACAGAAGGGAAATTGAGGCTGACTGAACATTAAGTGGAAGGTGAGAAAATTGAACTAATAAGTATAAACAAATGTCAAGGAAAGTATTTCTATGTATGGACAGAAAAAAGATAAGGTAATAGGGTTGGAAGAGATAGGTTCAGGGACAGATGAGCATTTTTGTATGTTGATGGGAAGATCCTTGTATAAAAAAGGGTGAAGGCTGGGCGCAGTGGCTCACACCTGTAATCCCAGCACTTTGGAAGGTCAAGGCAGATGGATCACCTGAGGTCGGGAGTTCAAGACCAGCCTGAGCAACATGGAGAAACCCATCTCTACTAAACATACAAAATTAGCCAGGTGTAGTGGTGCATGCCTGTAATCCCAGCTACTCCAGAGGCTGAGGGAGGAGGATCACTTGAACCTGGGAGGTGGAGGTTGTGGGGAGCCAAGATCCTGCCATTGCATTGCACTCCAGCCTGTGCAATGACAACAACAAAAAGGTGAAGACACAGGGATGAAGCAGATAATAAAAAATGGATTCCTGAGAAGGTGAGGTGGGATGGAATCAGAATGCAGTTGACTTCAACCTGCAAGATGGATACCTCCTCTATTGCTGTATGAAACAAACAAACAAAACAGAGTGAAAACTGATTGCAAATGCAAGTATATTTTTGATACTGAAACGTTTTTGCATGTTCCCATCTGATGGCTTCTATTTTCTCTAAGAATTTAGTGGCTAGTATATCTGCTGAGACTGATGAGAAAAGAAGCCAAACTAATAAGAGCTTTAAGAGAGTCAAAAAGATCTGAAGTGTGAGTTGAACAGGGAAATATAATAGGATTTTTGTTTTTTTTCGAGATAGGGTATAGTTCTGTCGCTCAGGCTGAAGTGCAGTGGTGCAATCATGGCTCACTGCAGCCTCAACCTCCCGGGCTTAAGCAGCCCTCCCACCTCAGCCTCCTAAGTAGCTGGGACTACAAGCACACGCCACCATGCCTGGCTAATTTTTGTATTTTTTTTCTTTGTAGCTATGGGGTTTTGCCATGTTTTCCAGGCTGGTCTCAGATTCCTTGGCTCAAGCAATCTGCCTGCCTTGGCCTCCCAAAGTGCCAGGATTACAGGCAGGAGCCACTGCACCCAGCCTATAATAGGATTTTTTGTTTTTTTTTGTTTTTTTTTTGTTTTTTTTGAGACGGAGTCTCACCCTGTCGCCCAGGCTGGATTGCAGTGGCACAATCTTGATTCACTGCAAGCTCTGCCTCCCGGGTTCACGCCATTCTCCTGCCTCAGCCTCCCGAAAATCTGGGACTACAGGCACCCGCCACCACACCCTTCATTTTTTGTATTTTTAATAGAGACAGGGTTTCACCATGTTAGCCAGGATGCTCTTGAACTCCTGACCTCATGATCCGCCCACCTCGGCCTCGCAAAGTGCTGGGCTTACAGGCGTGAGCCACCGCACCCGGCCTATAATAAGATTTTTTAAAGTAACAATGAGTGTCTAGCTGAGGTTAGTTATACTGACTTCATTTGAGTATCAGTCCAGGTGAGCTTAGCTTAGTTATTCTGAATAAGTTATCATTAATAATGCATTTTGTTTTATTTCCTCCAATTGAACTCAGCTGCCTAGAGGCAGGCAGGGAGGAAGAGGGTATTTGGGTTCAGGTGAGTCTGAGCAACTACTAAAGGTAAGAGAAGCAAGGAAGTTGAGATCTTTGGCAAAGGATTTATTGAATGGATCATGGAATGTAACCTGAACAGAAACGATGGAAATAAAGAGGGCGACAAATACGCGGAGAGAAGATAGAAATATTTGTGGACTGGGGTCTTTAGAAAGTTGAAGAATGGTCATGGTGGGAGTAGCTGAATAATCAAACTGTAAAGCCAAGAAAATTGTGATCAGAAAATGGAACGCTTGAGTCAGTGATTTTATTAATAGAGCAATTTCAGGAAAGACAAAATTCTGGCTGTATCCATGCAAGAATATAATGGAGGAGAGAAAGTCATTGAATATGTACTTTAATTGACTGCTGAATTATAAAATAATTGAGAATTATTTTGAATTGTAAAATAATTGAGAATAAGAATAAAACGATGCTCTTTGACACATGGAATAGATTGAATAATACGTACACATTGAATCGATTTGTATTAAGTTTAACAAATCGACTGATTTTATAAAAATTATCAATTGTTATGGCATTAGCATTTTGGTATATAGGTTCTTTCTGATTATCACAATGCTCTAACACTGTTCAAAATGTAGACATTTACCATTTTCTACATTGTAAAAAAATAGAGAAAAATCTCTTATGACTTTTAACTCTTTAACCTGAGGAAATTATTTCATGTGCTTAGTTTGTATATAGAATAACAAAAATGATGACAGAAATGGCCATGAAACAACCAAACTTATTTTCCTAATTATACATTTATAATAGCTAAAAATAAACAACTTTTTTGTAGAAGAGAAGTAGGTTCTATGTGTGACTGAGAGTAACTGCAATTAGGCAGTAGTGGCATTATTGAGAAATCATTATACCTATTGCTATAATACAGTGTGGGAAAGAATGACTTGTATTATGGACTATCTGTCAGAATTACTACTATTATTCCCTTATTGGCAGAGAAATAAAGTCCTAGGTCCCATCGAAAATTCTTTGTGTTCTATAACTTCCAGTTTCACACACACACACACACACACACACACACACACACACACACACAATATATGAACCAGACTATGCATTGATCTACTGTAGGTAAAACAGTCACTGCCTAGAACATTTTTGCTAGAAAAATAGACTCTTTCCTTGATCTTCCAGTCAAGAAATGTTTAGAATGTAATAATTTTTAAGAGTGAAAAATTATAAATATGTGCTCATTTAATTTTGATAGTAATTGTTCACTTAGAGCTAGCTTATTTAAGACATTCATATTTGACCAACATTTTTTAAAGTTTTAGTTGAAAATTATGTCAAGATAAGAAATGTATAACAAACTTAGTGGACACATATCAGAGGAGTCAAAATAAAAATCTCTCCTATGACTGCCTGTAGTTGTGTCATTTTGGTGGCCAAAAACTTGTCCATGTTTCTCATAAATTGAATTTCAGATGCATCAGGGATACTAGCAGTTGTTGTTGATGGTTAAAATTAGGTTAATTGCTTGGTTTGAGCTGTGATTATCAACATGGGTTTTCTCAATTTCCTTCCAAAACATTAATAATTTTTCATGATTTGTATTCCTAGCATTATAGATCACATTTATCCATGATCCCCCTAGTTCCACCCATATGCCTCCTACAAAATAAAAACTCAAAAATCCTGGAAAGAATTGCTTACCAGCTATAGAACATGTATGCCAACTCTCCAACTCAGAATTTGAAAATTATCATGAAGACTTGCTTGCCTTTGACAGAGTTGGAAATGTTTGAGATAGCTTAACAAAACAGTTTTAATGTATGCCATTGAATTATACGAATATGAGACTAACATTTTGTGCAGGAAGCTGAAATGCTTTTCTTTGCACTGTCAGCTAACATGGTGTTTAATCACAAAATAATAAATCCAAATAGATCTGTTTCGGGTAAATAAAAATAATCTGTTTTCATAGCATTTCTCATTAAGCCTTTCAAAGTTTACGTGAAAATTTTAATAATCTCCTTTCTATGTTACAAATATGAAAAATAGAAGCACAGGTTGAATAAACCATACAACAGCTTATAGTTTCAATCAAGATGGTGTAGTTACCCGTCAAAATGTGTGTATACACACACACACACACACACACACACATATCATGTAAATAGGATTACTTTCTCTTAATTTTTTTAGTCCAGATATTTAATTCTATTCCTCATATTATACAACACAGTAATGGAAGAAGGTCATCAACTATGTGGAAAGAAATATTGAGAAAAAAATTCCTCTGTCCGCACGAAAGAACCATTCCACTACCACTGTTTAAGTTATCTTTAAATATGCTGTGGGGCCCAATAATGTCCATTTAAGCCCGCAAAATATGTAGGCAAAGTCGGGTTCGGTTCAGCAAGCAGAATGTGGATGGACGTCCCTCTCAGCCACTGTGGGGTGATTCCAAATCATCGCTGTAGGGACTTCAGCTATTGTTACTGCTTTTTTAAAGCAAAACAAAACTGGTGATTAAATGTACAAAAGATCCTTCCTAAAGAGCTTCCTTTCAAAAAGATACCTGGCAGGGCATGTATCAGCCCTAAGCCATTGTTGAAAACCTCCTGGAAATGGTATTTATGGCAAAATAAACAGTATCTGCCTTACCCCAGTGATACTAGTGAGGAAAGCTCTAGCAAAAAACATGTGACAGACAGGGTTTTAAGTAAAGACATTTTAATTTTTGTGATATGATGACAGCCTAACCCTTCTGACATCCTAATATTCTGATCATGTTTCCTGTCTAGAATATCATTATCACTGGGCAGGCAAGGGGTTATGAACTGCACAAATTAGAAAGTTATTTCATTCACTCGGCACAGAAATATGGTCTCCATCTTACTGTGTGAAGTGTGCATTTTTAAACACTCAATAAAAAGCAACCTGTCCATCAGGTTTAAATTAAGAACGCTGTAGATAACGTGTAGCATTTTTAATTTTTTAAGTAATCAGGTAAATCTTTTAAAATGTGTTTCTGCCTCCACTCAATTAGCCAAAGTTGTGCATTTCGGGTTGGAGGGAATTAAGAGGCACAATAATTGTGTGCTGATCAACTGATAAATATCATTGAGGCCGAAAAAAAGGCACCTCAATAGAACCGGAGAAAGACAAACACGGTTAGGACATTGCCTCTTTCTCTGGGCTTGATGCAGATCCCTGAGAAGTTTTTTAAACTTTATAATCATTTTTAAAAGTACTTAGATTGTCTTTATAAATATTTAAAATTTTCAAGAGAGTTTGGATCTTTTCGGCTTTCCTATTTTTACATTACTGCTAACACTGCTGAAATCACTATCCCAATAGCTATTTTTTTCATATACTAGTACATATCACAATTAATATTTTTAAGATATATATGAGAAAGCCACAGACATGCGTCACTAGTAATGTTCCAGAATTTATGTGTTTTTAAATATATGCTGCCCCAGGAATGTATAATTGTTTTGAAACCTTTGATGAATTCATTCCCTTTCAGTTCCTTGGAAAACAACTGAAGTTAGAATATTGCTCTCTTCAAATGATTTTGTACTCAAATGTTCTTTAAAATTATAAATAACTTCATAACAATGGATGACTCCACAGATTCTAAAATATAGGGCTATTAAAATACCATAGCCTTTTTTTTTTTTGATTCATAGATTTATCAGATAATAATGGGAGGGCTGGTGCCACTAATGTGCCTTTTCTAAAAACACTAATATCAAAGATTATGGACAAAAAAAGTCATTAATGCAATTATGCTTCTATCTCCAATTTTTGTGATTAAGTGCAGGAACGAAAAAATAACTATCTGCCTTATCATGAATATCCCTGCCTAATGAAGTGCATCTAAAGTATTATTTTATTTTTAGCCCTCTAGCTTATTTAATTTAGGGACTAAAACATACAATATGCATACATAAAAGCATTTCTAGTTACAGTACTTCATCACTGACATCCTGGGTACCGATTCTGTATCCTATTTAGCATTTGATATCAACCTGGTTGCTTTTTAATACAAGAGCTGGGCAGCCCACGTACAACTGCCAGTGTGTCAACCTCACTATTTTGGAAAGTAAGAGAGAGAGAATGAAAGAAAACCGAGAAGACTAGTGTGTATTTTAGACTAGTAATCTTTTAGCGTGGTCTACATGAGGCAGAGGGCATAATATGTGTCCTGACCCTCCTGAACAGACAAAGTACACATTAGTCTTCATTCTAAAATTCTTCTTTCATTTTGCTATGTGGCACCCCCCAAAGGATCTTTCTCAAAAATCTTTTCATGTGATGATGTTAATATAACATAAAACTCATCTGTTACTTTGTCACTGGTATGCTTCTGTGTGCCCCAGTCCCTACAGAATTTAGTCTAAACCCCTTTGTAAGATGTGCATGAATTGGCCCTATTTATGTCTCCAGCCCCGGTCCTAACACTGGCTGTGTCCCAAACCGCACTTTAGTGGCAGCGAGGCACATAGCATTCTTTCATACCCTCTCTGAGCCTGTGTACTTGCTGTTTAGTCTATTGGCAAGACCATTGCATACCTAGTCTGAAAGGTTTGGCTCAAGCATAAGTCCCCAGGACCCAGCTGTAGCTCTCCAGTGGGTTCAGCATCAACCTATGCAGACTCCATCATGTCAGTTTCCATTTACCAAAATGGCCTGTGAAAGTATTTGCCTCCTCCAGTAGAATGTAAGGTGCTCATTGTCAAGACTGTCTTATTCATCTTTCGATTCTAGAGGCCTTGGTTAGCATAGAGGTTAGATCAGTGCCTGGTTGCCAGTATGTACTCAATTAATGTTTGCTGGATTCAACCACTACCCACTCTCAAGGAGAGATACATTTCTATTTCACTTAGGCTAGCTATAACTACCCTATTTCTCCAATTCTTTAATGCTTTGAATTGTTCCTTTAGCATCATATGTATTATCTTACGTGATTTGTTCAGTGCTTCTGTGTATTAACCGGGCCACGGTTACTACAGATTGGGGAAGGAGACAAAGAAAAAAGATAGTTTGCTACTGGAAATGACAAATCAGCACAAAGCTATATTCAGCTCTTAAGCCTGTCTCTCTCCTTTGCTTCTCTTCTTTCCCCTGTCTTCTCTCTTCCTTCTTGTTGTTTTCCTTCCCTCCCTCCCTTCTTTTCTCACTCCCCATACCATAAAGGGATAATGCTGATGCCCAGATCTGTCTAGAACCCAGATAACTATTTCTTGAAGGATGGCAGAGGCTCCAGCCCAGATGTGTACCCACCCTCTTCCCCACCCGAGTGGACTCACACTGCTCCTAACACGCCAAGTATTACATTCGGTGGCAGTTGCAGTTTGGAAACTACGCTTACCTAGAAACATTTTGAAATGCCAAGTTGTTTTAAACTTGTATGATTAATTCAAATAATAACCTTTCACTAATACCATCAGCTCTTGATTGTTCACAAGCCATTATGGAAGGTGTGAGCGCCCTGCTCGTCATCCCTTCCCCCAGCCTCCTCTAGGCACTGTGGCTGCTCTGCCAGAGGGAGGGCCTAGGAAAACAAAGAACTGCGACTTAAAATCAATCCATTGTTCCACATGTTATCAGTCCTGAAAAAGGCTTTGCAGAGAAAAATGTTGCAACTCTAGTTTAAAATATGGTTTGGGAATTAGAGTGGAATTTATCTATACGCTCCCAATTGCTGATTCCTGCACGTAATCAGGAGGTAAACACAAAGGTGGTGATAGAAAAAGAAAAAGAAAAAAGGCTCTGTCAATAGCCAGTCACAGATCTTTAATTATCCTAACATTTGATCTATTTTTAGTTCTAAGCAATCGGTAGAAATCTCTTTTAAAATTATTTTGAAATTTGACGTTCTTAAAAGGACATAAATGTGGCTTTGAATCCTCTGATTTAAAAACAAAAATAAAAGCAAAACAGCAACAACAACAAAAAACGCTCACTGAATTTGGTTCAGGGTTTCTTGAATTATTGAGTCCTGACCTAGGAAAATAATCGAGTATTAAAACAAAAGAAGACCTCAGATCTTATCTGGACTTTTCCTCTCTCTTTAAAATAAAGAAACAGTCCACAGAGGTGATGAGACCTGCCCCTGGTCAGAGGGTCAGACACTCCTTGCTGTTAAGTCCTGCTCTGGTCAGGGTCAGCTCCTGGAAGAGCTGGAATGGGAGCTATGGTGTCCACTTACTTCTGAACTGTTTGGATATTGCAAAATCAGCTGTATTTTAGTATTCTTACCCATACATTAAATTTAAGCAACATCATGTTATCCATAATTGTCTCTTTCTTATCAACATCTTTGAAAAACATTATATTTCCTCGGGAAAATGTTGCATATTTATTCAGGTCTGTTACACAGCATAGATTGTGCAGGTGCAGCTTGGCCAATTATTGTAACTGTTTTCTTCAGAGTCTTTTCTGCTTTACTCATCACGCTCACTAGGAAGCAGTCATTCCTTTTTCACTCTTTCTTTTATACCCAGGCTTCCATATATTATCTTGGAATCCTAAATATGTTCGAAGACTCCCCACATGTCCAGCTGATCAGGTGTTAGAGCAAATGTTAATGTTAGTATCCTTGTTCTTTTGGAGAAATGATGATGTGCCAAAATGCTAGCAAGTTGAAAGTGCTTAGATATGCAGAACTAAATATTTTTTTGCAAGGATAGCTCTCTCTTTAAATCTTACCCATAGCACTTTTATTTCCTATATCCATCTGGCAGTAATTTTCCAGAAGAAATAGAAATATAAATCCTGCAATGAATTAATTTGTTAGATTTTGTTAGATAAAACAAAAATCAGTACCTAATAGAAACAGAAATGATAGGAATTGTAGCCCAAATCATCATTAGCGTGGAATCATTAGCAAGGAACTATTATTAGCATGGAATTCTCCAGTGATGGGCAGTAGCAGTACTTATCCTTTTTTTTTTTTTTTTTTTTTTTTACTTTTATATGATTTCTTCATACAATTCAGTGTGTAAAATATAAATTTAGCTTTCATTTTTTTCTCTTAGAGACTTTGAAAGATAGTAAAATGATTCTTAAATTTATGTATTTTATCATTGGAATTATTTTCAATTTCAGTGACAAAACTCTCCCAAACTAAGCTAATTGTAACTATCATAGGGACTTTTTCCTCTAACGTGGACCAAATTCCTCTCCACCGAGGTCAACAAAGGTGAGGTGCTATTCTTTCTGCTATCAATATTATGTTTAATCCTGGGTCTGCCACTATGCCAAGTACAGTATAAATGAGGACTTTGGGATATTTTGCGGGCAGGATTTTCCCAAGTGATTGAATATTGCTAGAGAAATATCAAGAAATGCAGTTTTTTGGGTTCTCAGCTGTAAAGAAATCATGGAAAATTTGAGTGTCCAAGCCTTTTTATTGATTCAATATTTATGGCAATGCATCTAGAAAGAAGTTCCCCTGCAAAAGATTGATTTGGGAAAGAGTGGAAATGCTGACACCAGGAGAGTTGATTGCCACAATTTTTAAGCTTTTTACTTTTCAGTGATTACGTTGACAGTTTATGAACAAAACCTAAAGTTCTTTTTTCTTTTTTTTTTTTTTTGAGATAGAGTTTCACTTTGTCACCCAGGCTGGAGTGCAGTGGCTGGATCTCGGCTCACTGCAACCACTGCCCCCCCAGGTTCAAGCAATTCACCTACCTCAGCCTCTTGAGTAGCTGAGATTACAGGCATGTGCCACCACACCAGCGAATTTTTTTTTTTTTTTTTTTTTTAGTAGAGATGGGGTCTCACCATGTTGACCAAGCTGGTTTCAAACTCCTGACCTCAAAAGATACCCCACCTCAGCCTCTCAAAATTCTGGGATTACAGACGTGAGCCACCGTGCCTGGCCAAGTTCTATTTTGAAAACATGTAATCTAATATAACAAATGAGGGTAGTAATTTTTTATCTGCTAAAACTTATATTTATATATCACATACCTGTTGCAACGATTCCAGTGTCTACATAAATGGTGGCTAAAAAATGAATTGTCCTTTCTGAGGTCTTGTTATCTTGCCCAGGCTGGCCTCAGCTTCCTGAGTACCTGGGAGTATAGAAGCACGTCACCATGCTCAGCTCAAGAGAAATAATTGTACGCTTTGTGTTTGAATAGTACAGGAATATTCAAGACAAGCATTTCAAGCAACAATGTCTTACTGGCCCCTGTTGGTTTCTTTTTCTAAGTGGGGCAAGAGGACTCTTGAAGACAGGGCAAGAATACTAGTAGCCCATGGAGAGCCAATCAGAAGGCTTTGACTGGAGAACTCCAGTCAGCATCCCAAGCTGCATGGTAGGCTAGCGGATGTCGTAAAATCACTTTTACTTCCCAATCTCATCTTTCAGCAAGATGATAAAAAGCAGAAGTAGAGAAAAAAATCTAACTGTGATCCTACTTGATGGAACTTCAGGGAAATATCTTCCCCCATCCATTTCTGAGGATGAATACAGCAGAACCATTAGTGTGATGGGCTTAGCAAAAACCACAGTACTCACTTCTAAATACAGTCTATAGCTAAGACTTATTTATACGAATTTTCAAAGAATGAACAAAATGCATTCTTTTTAATGTTCCCCTACTGCTCCTGAAAATCAATGACTCTGCCAAGATTTGCAATGGTGCTATCCATACCCCAATGATAGGTGCTTTGTTGAACTGCCTCACTCGCTGGCATAATTTCCAGAAGTTAGGCTTCTAAGCATAAAATATTCTATGTTTGTCCTGAATGTTTTGCAGTGTGAGACAAGTTGGGTACAATTTATGCTGCAGTGTCTCCTACAGCAACTGACATGTCATATTGCACAATGCTGAAGGTAAATCTGCAGTATTTTATTGTACACCTTTACTGTAGGTTACTTTTACCTTTAGTGTTGTTAAATTGTTCTGTCGCCTCTGAGGAATTATTTGCATATAGTTAACAGAATGCAGATCTGGTCACATTTGTTTCTAATGTCTAATTAGATGTGAAGGAACCTTGACTTTAATATTATGCTTTAAATTTAACTCCGGTGAACTATGACTGAAAATGATATTACAGTCTATTAGGTATGATCTGGAAAAATAAGCATGTAATTTGTAGTATTATTATTATAACCCCTTTTACTGCATATGTTTCAAACACTATTATAAGATGAATGTCACTACCATTACAATTTTGACATTTTAAATGAAACTGGATGAGGAGTCATAAAATTTAAATAAAAGAATATTCCATACTATTAAAGTTAAGGCCTATTCATTTCCCCATAAACTTGAAAGTCGGTATTTAATCTGTTTAGCTAGTTAACTAATCGGTTTTTGTTAATGCTGTGGCAGATAATTTTGCATGGTATATGAAGCGCTTCTTATTTCGTGAAGATTAACCAATAAATGTTAATTGGCATTCACAATGTAACAGTAATCTCCCGCACAACAGACTCACATTTGCAACTTTTAAGTGTTAAAATATGAAAATATCATATTATAAAGAACCCCAAAACACTTTTTAGGTAACAATTATACCAGAAATAATGGTACTATTTTCACCTTCATTTTTATCTTTCAAAGTAAAGTTCTCAAATGAGTTTCTAGAGTATTTCTACAAACTCATTTGAGACCTTTACTATGAAAGATGAAAAGGGGCCAGGTGCTGTGGCTCACACCTGTAATTCCAGCACTTTGGGAGGCCAAGGCAGGTAGATCATTTGAGGTTAGGAGTTTGAGATCAGCCTGGACAAAAAGGTGAAACCCTGTCTCTACTAAAAATACAAAAAGTTAGCCGGGCATGGGGGCACACACCTGTAATCCCAACTTCTCGGGAGGCTGAGACAGGAGAATCACTTGAACCTGGGAGGCAGAGGTTGCAGTGAGCCGAGATCGTGCCATTGTACTCCAGCCTGGGTGACAGAGCTCGACTTTGCCTCAAAAAAAAAAAAAAAAAAAAAAAAAAAGAAAAAAGAAAAGAAAAGAAAGAAAGAAAGAAAGAAAAGAAAGATAAAAAGATTGGTGGCAATCAAAATTTTGTACAGGGAATGCAGAAAGGATAGCCTAAAACGGACTTCAAGTGGCCAGCAAGATACCACCAATGACTCAGGCATTTGTAGAAACAGCATTGATCCTCATTCCTGAGTTTCCATGATAACTGATACTGTTGGATTTAGAAAAGAAATAAGAAGATGGGGTAAAAGAGGCCAGAAGATTTCAGGGTACATTAATAAACTCATTCAAGAGATGTTTTTTGAGCACCTACAATACTCTGGGAATACAATAGCTGCTCAAAAATGTCTCATTTTGACATGAATGTTGGTTAAAACAACATGAACGTTAATATTTTTATTTACAATGATGGGTAATATGAGGCTGAAACAATGAAGACACACCTCAGAAATTTTGGAATGTCACTCTATAATAATTTTCTAATACTTGAAGACTATTTCCTCAATTTTTCATGCTACTCAAAATGTAACAGCTAAAGACTTAACACACTTTTAAGTATAATCTACATTATTGATATTTTCTCCATATTTTCATTAGGTCTAGACAATCTACAAAACAGTACATGAAGTCCTAATTTGTAGCATTTACTAATTTCTGTGATGTTAATACCCCACCGGGTCAATTTTAAGCTATCAATGAGAGAGCACTCAATAAGCACTTGGGAAGAGTGTCACAATAGTGAACCATTATGTATTATTTACACCATGCAGAGAGAGTAGATGTAAATAATCTTAAGAGCTTAGATAATAGTAAAAATATACTACCGCTCTAAAGAAGTGATGCGTTCTAAGCAATTACTTTTGTTTTCAATATAACTTAATTGTCAGTGTATATAATTTAATTTAAAAAAAATTGCTGTATGTAACAACTGGCTCACAAAATCCCGGAAAATTTAATCATCTATACTCATAAGCTGGGATAAGTCAACTGTCCCTCCTTTTGCTATGTAGAGAATGGCTCTTAAGAGTCAAAAGTAGAAACAGAAGGCTCTGATAATAGACTGGGTGACAGATGATGGTGGTTTGAACTATGGTGAAGGTAGTGGAGGTAACAGGAGTAGTTGGGTTTGGGATCTGTTTTGGAGAAAAAACTGGGAGAACTCACGATGAGTTTTATGCCTCAACTTCCTCATGTTTGTTTGAATTTAGAGTATTTCTGGACATTTTTTTTTTTTTGGCCTACCTCTGTAATTTTGTTTCTGTTACTTTTAAGCAATGCAAACAAATGTCAAACAGGTGAGCTTATTTAACAATGTTAATCTTATAACACAATTAACACAACATTATTAAAACCAACGATGAATAAGCCTAATTAAAGCAGCGTTTGGGGATTTGTATACATGTAGATACTTGTGTTCTGCTCTTAAACCAATTCAAAATCCAGATGTTCTTTCCTTTGCTCTTCTTTAAGTACAGGCTGATCTTAGTAGATTAATAGTTGGGTATATTTAAAAGAAACATGCACATAATCAATTATTTGGAATGGTGTAGCAGTTTTATTTGGTAAAGATACACCTCAATATGAATAATGGAAATGCTTACAAAGATGATACGTTTTTGAGAACTCTGATTTCTCTTTACATGGTCCGATCCTTCTTATTTTCAACTCTAATGCATATTTTAGCATATGAATCCACTATTTCTGTCAGAAGTGATTGAATATTTACTACTTATCAACATAAATAAACCATCACATCAAGATAGAAAAGTTCACAAAATCCACATTTATTTTAAGAGAGTAATTTAATCACAGATCTGTTTTTCAGCTTGCATCCTGATACAGTGTTAGGAACAGAGCCCATGTCTTTTCAGTAATTAAAGGCATTATGAACATCCACTGATGCTCTTCGAATATGCCCCACTGTCTCTCAGTGGGTGTTAGAAAACTTCAATAAGTGATGATGAGATTAGCCCTTACATAACAATTTGAATTAGAAATATTATGAATAATCGTGTTGATTATTGCTCTTGAGATGAGTCAGCGTATTTCCTCCCCCTCATTTGTGACTAATTATAAGCTTAGGATTGATTCCTCCTGTTTGGTGAACATTTTCTTTTAAGAAACTAAGATTGAAATTGACTCCCTGGTTTAACTAAACAATGTTTTCACATTATCAGTGCCTTATTGAATGTCTAAAACTTAAGAAAGTCACAGACAGCAGATCAATGCCTCTTTCCTTTATGTTCTGAATGGAGATGTAAATTTGAAAAGATAAACTGATTGCTTCTCGGGGTAAAAGCTTACTGTTCCCTAGTAGTGCACTTTGCTTTATGAAATGCATTGGGTTTTCTCCTTCATAAGGCCAGTTGACAATAAGTAACCTGTACCCCACTTTGCATCAATAGTAAAATAGCAGGGACCCTGTGCTGCTGGGCCAGGAGACCCAGATTTCAGTCTTGGACTTTGAACTAACTGTATGCAGAACATTTAGTTGGCCCCAATTCCAAATTTTCTCATCAGTACGAGAAGAAACTCGAGTTCTAAGATCTCTTAGATTTATAAGATAATCCTCAATTTTTTCGTTTATTGTGGTTTTCATGTATATGAGTGAAAAATAGCAAGATGTTGTATTTCTACTGAATGCATCAGAATGTGCTTTCCTTACCTGTACACATGTATTATTTGAAGAAAGTTTGGCCTTGATTGTATTAAGTCAGTTTCAACAACAAAGGTACAATATGAGGCAGATGGAGGCAAAACCCAGCACGTGTGTCTGAGTTCTGTTTTATTTAATTAAGGAAATTAAGGAAATGTACTTAGGAAATTTTCCAGTACAGGGCTTTTGTTGTTGTTGTTGTTTGATTTTGTTTGCTCACTGGGTATCAATATTAACTGAGAGATTAATTTACTCTCTTTCTATAGAGTCCTAATTCATTGATATGACATGGATTATTTGAAAGCATTCATAATTTTCATTTAATTTTTACTACTACAAAATGTATCATTATTCTTTATTAGAGCTCTCATTTCTACTGAATGTACTAAAAAGAAAATATTTATAAAACCCTGCAAGAATGTTTTTGAAAGTTGGTTTAGATTAGGGGGAAAAAAGAAGTAAAGGGATAAAAAGAAACTATAGGTAATTCAGAAGACAAAGCAAGTAGGATAATGGAAATATAAAAGTAAGACACAGTTTTTAGCTCTCTGGCCCCATCCTGAACTCAGCTTCCCACTGAATTTCCACTCCAGAGAGAGGTGATTGAACTTCCACATCTGTTTTTTTAGGAGACCCAGATCAGTCTCAACTGCAATCACCAGGCAACATCAGGAGGTGGGAGTACCCACAGAGCTGGACTCACATTTCTGGATCATTTCTGCATTCCACTCAACAGAGCCATCTCTGTTGCTGTCTTTCTCGCTGTGCGCCCCTCAGAAAATTGCAATTTCATTTGTACCCTCTCTATTGGTGCCCCGTTCATTAAAGAGACCTCTGAAATCCTCCCATTCTGTAGACATTCAGGTCTTCACTGACCCAAAGCTCCCTACTGACTGCAGAAAACTGAAGACAGTTCAGACTCAGAGGGAATATAACCCAACACCCTAAAAGACAAAGCCCTCCTGTCCTCCCATAAACCTGCTCTCCTGACTCTTTTTCCGTGTGCCCTCCACAACTTACACCACTCATTTCTTTTTTAGTGATCGTTTTCCCTATATAATTTCTTGTTTCTGCCCCTATTCAATCACCATATTTAAATTATTTGAATATCTTTCTTTCAGAAATAGTATTTGGATATACATACACTTTTTTATATTCCATAATTGTGACATCTCATAATAAAGTAATGCTCAATTTCGTTTTAATCAGATAGTTGTACACATTTAACAAGAGACACGTATGTTTGTAAAAAAAATCCTATGTTAAACTTGATCTTGTACTTGTGGATGCTTTCTACTGCTTCAGATGCCTGCAGGCTGGCCTCTCCCTGTTGATTTGCCCCCGACACACCCTCTCCAGCACAAGCAGATGAAGGAAATGTTGTCTGTGACCCACTGCTGTATTCTGCTTTATTACTTGAAATTGATATGAACTTATCAACAGTTCATATCAGTTTCATGGGTAAGAGGAATAGAGAGACAGGTGAACTTAGAACTTCTCACCATTCATAGTCGTGCTGTTTCCGGAATCCAGTGTTTGGTTCTTCTTCTCTGATAACAACTTTCTGTCCTTGCCCCTCTCTGACTTCTTTACCTGCAAACTTGTTCTTCATCCTCATCTGGATTGCTACTTATTCAGGCCTCCATTTGTTCCTCATCCATCATTTTGTCCTGCTTCCCCTCCACCCCTTCCTCAGGCTGTGACCCACGGGCAGGCATCATCCTGACAGTGCATTAAACACCATCCTAATGCTTGGCACCGTTGGCACATCCAGCGTGCCAGTCCTGGCTCTGGAGACCCCGACTACTAATTTTCTGTTTTCCTTCCAAGTGGTCACAGGTTATTAATGAAAGCCAAGAAAATATCTGTTAAAGAATTATGCTATCTAATGTCAGCGGGGCCCTCTCTGCAGCTTGCAATCCTTCTATCTGGATTTATTGATTAAACATCAAAATTGTGAAAAATCCATTCAGGCAGTCACAAAAGTTAAAAAGTTGGCATGTGCAAGCTCATGGAGTCAGGGAATGGAGAAAGGGAAGCCCTGGTACAGGCTGGTCTGGGACAGGAGTGACAGGCACTTCCCAAGAGAGTCAGGTTAGAGGAGAGCCCAGCGCAACCTGCTTGGCAGGACCGGTGCTGCTATTTGCACATGCTCCAAAGTCTGTGCTCAAAGCTGACAAAGATAAATTCCAACGTGGTTGAGCAAATAGGCTTTCCTCATCCTCAGCCAATAAATATCCCATATCCTGCACAGGCTCCCAGTTGACTTCTTGGTACAATTTGAGTTGATGGTCTGCACAGATGTGTAGAAATGAGGGCTTGGGTTACATCACAGACAACCTCTCTGACTGTAATTGCCCCATTACAGGAGTGATCAGCTGAGACGTCATTGCCAAAAGTCCCTCATTGTGAACTCCCCGAGACCGGATACAGACTGTTTTTGATGGAAGGCCAATTGCTCAGGGATTTACTGCCGTTAGCGATTCTACGGAAGGCAACGAGGCTTGCTTTCAGGGCACAACGAGGAAACCATCTGTTTGCTCAGACCTTTGCCTGAGTGCAAGCCTCGCAGTCCCGAAGGGCTTTGTTGATGTTATTGTTATTCTTCATTATTTATTGATCGTCCCAAATACGTAATGTACTGAGGGATGATAATGTTCATGGGAAATATAGTTTATGTGTATGAAAAATGCTCTAATCTAATATGCTATACATAATGTTTGGAAGAACAGTGCTTCTTATCTGGTAACTGATAGAGTTGACTATTTAGAGGTAGTAGGTTCTTCCGTTTTTGTTTGCTTTGCTTTTTTAGGTAGGAATGAGTGTTTTCAAAAAAATCAACCAAACTACTGGAATCCTTATCAGAATAATTTAATCTATGATTAGCTTATAGCACTTGTTGTTTGATCTAGATCAGTTTGGATTGTCCACATAGTCTCTCTTTTTTCCCTTCTTTTCCCTTCCCTTTTCTTCCCTTCCCTTTTATTTCCTTCATTCATTTATTCAAGACATATTTATGAGCATGTATTATCCATCAGACATTATGGAATCAAAAATTAATGAACTACTGTCATTATCTCAAAAGCTTATCTTTTTAAAAAGAAGTCAAAGCAATTTACCATATCACCTTCCCATCTTGATAGAAATATATAGATGTTGCCCTTAAGATTAATAACCTCATAATTAGTATTGTGGTTAAGGTCCTTAATAGCACAATTATAAGAATATTTATTATTTATTATATGAATGACATTAAAGGGAATTTTAAAAAATTTTGCTCATCATCAAATTTGTGATCTTCTAAATCTAACTTTAGGGATAGAGATTGTGGTAGAAATTTTTTTTTTATTTTAGTGGTATTGGTTTTTCTTGACGAATGATATAATTTTTTTCAAGTTTTTTTGTCTAGGTCTAACCTCTTCCTATGACAATATCTTTGTGTACATTTCTCACAATGAAATTTCCTAAAGTTCAAGGATATATGAATATTTACAAATTAATCATCAAAATAAAACTAAACATGTTTTAGAATATTAAGCTTCTGTAAAATAAAATTAGCAGTAATTTCATCTGTTTTCCATAATCAAGATAATTATAATGTGCTATGTTGTAAATGTGGACAAATATTTCAAAAATTATTTGTGTAGAAAGACTTTCTAATTCTGCATCTGTGGTAGCAGTACTTTTCAATAGTTGGAACAATGTATTGATGATTGTTTTCTGTGACCCCTGTAAGCATCAATGTTTTAACAGAGGTTCAATATTTCCTTTTGAATACTGTGAGTTCAATGGAAAAATACCAAAGAAAGACACAATCCATCTTTATACACATGCTCATATGTACAGTTTTCTAGCTGATTCTTTCTTTCTCAGTCATAATCATAGTTATTTATCAAGCAACTTATTTATTGCCACAAGTTAATCCAAATGGCTAGAATTGACCATCTATGTATCATTCATGGGATAAGCTAAACACATTCATAGAAGCTGTTTTGAATTAACAAAATAATTTTGATCTGAATATTGTCTTGAATAAGCATCTAGATTAGTAGAGGTTGTTCAATTATTAGAAGTTTTCATTTGGAAACGAAGGCTTCTGAAGTCATGAAGATTATTAGTATTACTGCTATCAGGGAGATAAATGACCTCATAGGTGATATAGTATTTCATGTAGTGTACATGTCGGGGTAGTCCGAGTAACATCAAGACATACCAGATAGACCGAGGAAATGAATAGACCGAGGCAAGAACATCTCTGAAAATCTGTCACATTACTGTGGAATTTTCTTCTTTAATATTATAATTTTAATGATTTAAAATTATAGTCTAGCAATTACAGTCAATGTTTATGAACAGAATATCCATTAATTGTTCTAGACATATAAATTCCAAGGAGAATCCTTAAAAATTTTAGAAACACACTGTACATTTTGTTCTGAGAGCTATGAATCAGTACTTGATGTTTGCAACAATTTTTGAGCCCATTTCTTGTAATTCCTCACAAGTAAGACATTTGGTCACAAACTAGCCATTTAAAATATATAAGCTATATGTGTCATTCAAGCACTCATGTATCTTTAATCAGTAAATACTTATTAAGTTAATACCAAGTGCAATTCATAGTACAATGTATTGGACATACAGAACCAAATAATTGCCCTAAAACTTTTGTCTCATTACCCAGAGTTTAGTGGGAACGTCACTATTTAGGCTATTTCTAGCTTGTACAGTGTCTTTGTGAATTTAAGACTCAAGAGCTTCAGCTATATTTCAGCCCCCCTTAAACTCTTCACCGGGTGTTATGCAAGATGCAGTCTCCCCAGTCATGTACAGCATCTCTGAGCATGTTTATGTATCCCAACAAGGCTGAAGGTGTGATTCAGTCTGCTCCAGAATAGAGAGGTCATCAGGGAAACACACACAATGAGGGAGCCAGGTTCCAAGATGGCGCCCAGCAGTGATCTGCACCCTCTGGTATTCTTTTTTTTTTTTTTTAAAGAGACGGAGCCTCACTTTGTCACCCAGGCTGGAGTGTAGTGGTGCGATCTTGGCTCACTGCAACCTCTGCCCTCCTGGGTTCAAGTGATTCTCTTGCCTCAGTCTCCTGAGTAACTGAGATTATAGGCGCCTGCCACCGCACCTGGCTACTTTTTGTATTTTTAGTAGAGATGGGGTTTCGCCATCTTGGCCAGGCTGGTCTTGAACTCTTGACCTTGTGATCCACCCACCTTGGCCTCCCAAAGTGCTGGGCTTACAGGCATAAGCCACTGCGCCCAGTTCCTCTGGTATTCTTACCTAGTAGAAATCCCTTCCCTCTCCTTCAGAGTCAGCTAAACCTAGTTACTTCCTTCTAACAAATAGAATATTACAGAAGTAATAGAATGGTACTTTTGAGACTAGGTTTTAAAAATCTGGTTGCTACATTAGGCCTCTCTCTCTCTCTCTCTCTCTCTCCGATTGCTTGCCCTTGGGGAAGTGAGCTACCATGTCATGAGGCAGTCCTGTAGAGAGGCCCGTGTGGCAGAGTTCCAAGACATGCCAAGAGCCATGTGAGGTACCATGGAAACATCCCCTTCAACCAAGCTGAGTTTTCAGCTAAGTCCACAGCCCTAGCCTATCACTGGACTGCAATTTCGTGAGACTCCTTGAGCCAGACGCTCAGCTTTGTCATGCCTGAATTGCTGACCCACAGAAACTGAGAGTAAATGTTTATTGTTTTAAGCCAATAAAACAATGTTTTGGGGTATAAAGTCATGTTGTCTTTCTTGTCCCAATAATTTTTTTTGTTTTACTCATACAACAGTCCAAAATGGGTATTCCTGAAAGGGCATCTCTCCTGGGCAGCTTTCCTCAGTGTGATGACTTCAGGTCCCAGGCTCCTTCTCTGTGATCATGGTGCCCTCTTTTAAACCCTGGGAGTACTTTACATTCAGCCAGTGAATGGAGAGAGATCATAAATAGACAAAATATTGGTGGGGAGAAGAAGTAGGCCAGGGGCAGAGTAGACCTGAAAATAATGCATATCACTTCTTTCCATATTCTATTGGCCAGAACTTAGTGACATGGCACCACTTAATTGGGGGAAGTCTGAGACATGTAACCTAGCTGTGTGCCCAGAAAGAGAAAGGAAATGGTTTGGCAAACAACTTGTCAGTCTCTGCCACATGGGGCATAGTGTGATTGGGCGAGGATGGAATTAGGTGAAAGAAAGAGAGGAATGAAAAGCTTCCAGGCAAAGGAGACAGCTCCCTGGGAATTTTGAAGTATGTGACATAAAGAGTGTTGCCAAAAGCTTGAGAGACCACAACTAGAAAACCCAGCCCTTTATTTTCTCTATAAAGTGAGTAAAGCAGCAAATTTGAAGAACAACAGGAAGCTAATTATGAAGAAATGAAATAGACATCTTTTAGAAATGTAACAATGCCAAACACTAGCAGATTTTGAAATCCAAAAGTCTTTATGTCATTTACTCAGGTCTAATTCTAACAAAATATCAGGAATATCTCAAGTGCTAGAATATTCACACAAGAAAGCAAGTCAAGCAGGCTTCACAAATACTCCTTGGTTGTATTTAAGTGAAAAACTGGTTCCTCCAACCCAAATGCCCATCAGTAATAGACTGGATAAAGAAAAGGTGGCACATATACTCCATGGAATACTATGCAGATGCAAAAAAGAATGACTTAATGTCCTCTGCAGGTACACGGCTGAAACTGGAAGCCATCATTCTCAGCAAACTGACACAGGAACAGAAAACCAAATACTTCATGTTCTCACTCATAAGTCAGAGTTGAACAATGAGAACACATGGACACAGGGAGGGGAACATCATACACCAGAGCCTGCTGGGGATGGAGGACAAGGGGAGAGAGAGCATTAGGACAAGTACCTGATGCATGGGGGACGTAAAACCTAGATAACAGATTGATGGATGCAGCAAGCCACCATGGCACATGTATACCTACGTAATAAACCTGCACGATCTGCATGTGAATCCTGGAACTTAAATAAAATAAGAAACTTTGTTCCTTAAGATAACACTGCAGCACTCTTCCAAAGGAGAGTGTGAGGACCAAAGTGCTTATTTCCGACCACAAAAATGTTCACAAACAAATAATTTGCCTGTCAACACATTCCTAACATTGTACTTTTTAGTAATATTTTGATTGGCCAACCTCTTAGCCTTTTTGGGCTCTGCTTTCAGTTTTCTTTTCTGCTTTCAGCCTAAGGAATTTTAATGTGTCATCACACAGAAGGTGAATCTCACGTGAAACCTTATAAGAGAGTAGGGAGATTTGCATGAAATGAAGGGAGGATTTGCATTGCCTATGATACTGCCTGTCTGAAGATAAGGATCTCCTTGTTTTCTTAGTTCTGCTGGTGGGAAATGAAAGAAACTAAATCCGGAACATTCCTTGCTGACATAATGACAAAATTACTCCCATAAATTTAATAAAGAAATTTTATTCCCATGGTTCATTCTTATTTGTAAAACCGTAGTGTTTGAATTAAATAGATCACAAAATGGAAGACAAAATATTATGCTAGACCATCTATGCCATTTAGAAATATCTTTAAGTAATTAAAAGATAAATTAAACAAATATTTTCAATAGATCTAAAATCTCTTTCATAATAACAATAAATAGTGATTAGTCCAAGACTTACTATTATTTTGAAAGCTGCCCTTTAAATCCAAGGAGTGGAATTTAGGGGTTTAATGGAATCTGTTTTATATCAAATAAGCATTGGAAAAAAAAACACCAGTAAATCTTTTGAATCTAAAAGATGAATAGATGTTTCTTAATGAATGTGGATTCTGCTGTTTCCATTTTTATTTGGATATTAAAACTTTGGAAGAAAATCATAGTCGTGATGGGTTTTGGCCTACCTTATTTTAAAGGATGTTTTACCATCAGAATAAAAGGCCATACTTTATATCAATGATTGAAATGACATTAACTTCGAAGTAATTTGGTTGAAGAAAAAATTTTGAGTTGTCACTACAACAATTGAACTAGCACATCCCCATGAAGGGCAATGGAAAGGCACTTGTCTTGGAGCTTTGTCCTGGCATATCCTATTGATAGTCATGTAATTTGGGATTAGGTATTTGTCATTTCTAGTGGGCCTTTTCTAGCCTATGAGTTGTGTGACTTTGAAAAAAGTCTCCTCCACTAGGCATCCTTGAGCAGGAACAGCCTGCCCAACAGCACGGGCTGATCCCGCCCCAGTCCTATTTATCTCACACTGCTGTCAGGACCAAAGGAAACACAAGCCCTTTGTAAATTACACAGTGTTGTTCGAATATGAAGTTCTATCATCTGGATCAGGAGCTGCCTATCATCTGGATCAGGAGTTGCAAACTGTTTTTGTGAAGGGCAAGACAGTAAGCATTTTAGGCTTTGCTGGCCACGCTGTCTCTGTTGCAACCACGCGACGCTGTTGTGATGCAAAGCAGCTACACACAACATGTAAACAGGTGAGAGTGGCTGTGCTCCAATCAAACTTCATTTATGGACACTAAAACTGGAAGTGCATGTAATGATCATGTGTCTCCAAATATTCTTTTTCTCTTTATTTTCTTCCAAACATTAAAAAAAGTAAAAATTATTCTTATCTCATGGGCCATATAAAATGGACAACGGGCTGGATTGTGGTCCACAGACAATACTTGGCTGTCTCCGATCTAGACCACTTATCTAATTACCTGAGTAATCTTGAATCTTGCTACTCAGAGCCTGGGCCTCAACCCAAATTGATAGAACCTGAATCTGCTTTTTTTTTTTAGCAGGTTCCCTGGGCAATTCTAGTTCTTCTTTAAGTTTGAGAAGCCTTGATATGGAACAGAGTTGAGAATCAGAAAGAGCAGAGAAAATAACAGCCTTTCTGAATATGGTAAAGTATATACCACAAAAGTACATACTAAGGGCTGTACAATTATTAATACAAGAGCCATTTAGCCCTTCACTCAAAGCCAAATTATATATATACATATATACACATGCATGTATGTATGTACATATATAGTGCTTATATGTGTATGTATATATTATATATGCATACGTGTGTATATGCATATAATATATGTATTTGTATAATATGGAAACATGTATATTATATATACATATATATATAAATAAAGCTAAATAAATACAGCATACACATATATATGTGTATGTATATTATATATACATACACACACATATATATATATAAGCTGATGATATGACTTATCAGTCCACAGCAAAAGGCAAGTGGGGGACGTTGCTGTAAGTGGGGTCCTTCCAATAGTGGCCATAAATAATATCTAAAAGCCTGAAGTGTTTTTTTAAAAATACATAATCACATTAAAATGCTAGAAGATCAGAACTCTGAAGTCACTTTGTGTCAAGTGGGACAGTCATATGTGCACTCAGTCGTCCCCGAGGGCATCATCACATTACAGCAAAGTGCAGTAGGTAATGTTCATTGTGATAACTCCAGGGCAGCAAGGAAAGGTTACATTGTGTTCTGTGTTCTCTGTTTAAGAAGATTCGGGCATGTCCTTGCACCTTAAGAGGATTTTCATCACACGTGATTAAAATGAAAAGAATGGTTGTGCTTAAAGAAGCTTACTTTCAATTATTTAGAAAGCATTTTTATTTATAATTGCATTATCCACTGATGCTAGAAAACCATGATTTGTGTTTTTTAATTTTTTTCTGTTGAATTTTATTCACCATTTATTCTTGAGGATAGATGCCTCAAATATTTGATTTCACGCCCCCAGTTCATTTCAGAAGAGGCAAGATCATCTTTGTTTTATTTTTCTTTTCACTTTTAACTAGTGAAGACATGAAAGCTACTTTTACAGCTAAGAAGGAATCTTAAGTAAAGATATTTGTATTTCCTTCTTTTTAATAATTCTCTTACCCCCTGCAACACAATTCTCATCCGTTGCTTTACTATCCACTCCTCCCTCTCTCTCTCTCTCATTTTAAAATTGTTCTTATATGTTAAAAATGTGTTATGTTGGCCAGGCGCAGTGGTTCATGCCTGTAAGCCCAGCACTTTGGGAGGCTGAGGGGGATGGATCACGAGGTCAGGAGATCGAGACCATCCTGGCTAACACGGTAAAACCCCGTCTCTACTAAAAATACAAAAAAATTAGGCACGGTGGCAGGCACCTGTAGTCCCAGCTACTTAGGAGGCTGAGGCAGGAGAATGGTGTGAACCCAGGATGTGGAGCTTGCAGTGAGCAGAGATCGTGCCACTGGTTTTCCGGGGGGGAAAAGGAAAGCCCAAAAAAAAAAAAAAAAAGCATGATGTTATCCTGTGACACTGTTCCCCAGCATGGCATCCAACATAGCATAGAGAATAAAGATACTAGAAAGGTATCTAGGGAGCTAAATAAATACAGCTAAGAAATAAAATAGATGGTGATAACTACTATACCCAAGCTAAGTACTTCTGACCATTGAAGGATTATGATCATTTTATTTCTCTCTTAGAATGATAGTGTCTCAGGCAGCCGAAATCTGAATGAAGATGGATTAGGGAACTGTAATGATGACAGTTTCGAAGTTGGTTTCACATTCCTTTTTTTCCTTGTTGGATGGTAAGGTGAGAAGGGACAGAGGGTTAGAGAAGGTAGAAAAATATGTAATATGTAGAAAAACACCAGTAGAGAGAACAGGGGAGACTGGCTGTGATAGGACCAATTCTGGTTTCTTCCATGAAATTCTAATTGAGAACTCAGGGCATGGCAGCCTACACAGGATTCAACTTCTTTGAGCTGTGGTCCGGCCTGTCATGATATAATATCCAGTCCCAGGCAATTCTCCCCGTATGCTATATTTAAAATTAAATGGCAAATGATCTGCATTAATGAGGGCCCAAAGCACTGTCAGTACACTGGTAGGAAAGTCATACTTATGGTAATTCAGTTTCAATAGGTTGGTCCTGTAAAGAGAATGGCTGACAGCAGGTTATCAAAGCAATTTCCAGGTGGGCAACTAGAGATGGGCATTCTGACTGAATAGGGACAAAAGAAATGCTTCAAGGACGTAGTGAACATACTTTGTAATAACGTGAAAAAGTCAGCATTAGCTCAAAAGCCAAGCAGCATGGAGCAGCCAGCAGAGAGCAAAGGAGGACTGAGGAGTAGAACATGGCACAAGGTAGGAAGCAACCTGCAATAGGACCTCCAATTGACAACCATAATCATAAGTCATGGATCAAAATGCAGGAGCATCCATTCCAAAATGAGCTTCACACTACAAATTAGCTTTCACAGGAATACTCACGCATTAAAAAAAAATCCCACATGCAAAAGACAGTAACTATTTGAAGCTTAGTTTGTACTTTTTTCAAAATAGACAAAAACTGATTTTTCTCTCCATTATCTTTTTTCAAAATATGCACGATGTCTCTGGAACTACGCGTCTAATGCTGGGCACTGGGGAAACTCAGATCTTGCCCTTGTGGCACTTATATTTGAATTCTTGAATAATTCAATAGACCATCTCATGTAAAAATACGTTAGTATTGTTATTCTGTCCAGGCAAATATTTTTCATCATTTTGCAGCATTTTCTTTTAGAGAGTTTTAATTATGGATTCTGTCCACACATTGCCATTTGTGTTCATTTATGAGCCCACGTTTCCCACTTCCATGTTTTAAAAAGCCAAGCTCTAACAGAAGTCAGGGGTCTTGTACAGGAAAAACATCAGTCCCCTTTCCTCATGCCAAGAAGACTAGAACACACCTTAAGTTGTCAATAACTTTCAGGGTTTTGTGTGCAATATGAATGTCCCATTGGTATCTCTCAAATGAGAATTCACTTTGGGAGGTACCCAAGCTACCTTGCGACAAGCTGTTCAAGGATAAAAAGATTTTGGCTCCAAATCATCCCCTTATAAATTTTGCACAAAGAAAAACAGAAGACTGACCCAGTATCTCAAGTGCCATCAGAGTACGTAATGAACAGAAGTGCATCTCTCTCTATTTGAAGGGTTACATGTGAACTGAGGACGTGCATTGGCATTTCACACAGACAAAAGAACTTTTTTCATTCATTTCATGCACATGAGAACTCAGTGTATTTGTAAATATTCAGAAAGGATTGGTCAGAAAGGATATTTTCCCCATGAAATCTTTCTAGTGGAGATTCTATTGCCAATAAAATTGGCTTCTGATACAGTCTGAGAATCTAACAGGGTGCTGGGGGCAGAGCTGGACGCCTGCCTGGAATTTTGTCCTTAAAATAACTCCACTGAGAGTCTCCTCTAGTCTGTCCTGTTAAAACTGATGCTGTCCAGAAAACAACTGTTTGGATGATTTTAATGTAGTTTCATCCAATTACTACAGGAACATTGTCTGCCACAAGGTTGGTATAGCATTCTGGCGCTTGACTCTGAATTTATTTAATCTGTTTCACAGAATATAAAGGCCAATATCTTTCTTTCATTCCTTTTTTTTTTGCTTGATTTCTCTTTTTTTCTCATTGGAGGAGCAATTCCTCCTACATACAAAGAAGTTAATTTTGAAAGTGTGTTCCTGAAATGATATGAAAAGTAGTTAAATAGAAGGGAGATGGTTGTTCAGTCAGGTTGAAAGAAGCCTGCATTCTTGCATTTGCATAAAGCACTGTGTATGGGGCTATTTGTTAAAGTAAGTTGAATAGATAGTATTTAAATTACATATAAATATGTGTTGTTTTGAACTGTTTATGTCAGTAAAGTAAATCTAATGACACAAACATAATAATACCTTAACTGCTTTTATAACCAGCTTACAATATTTATCGTTTGTTGAGCACAGCTAGTGTTATCTGCAATTCAACAGTAATTTTCAATCACAACCTCAAAATAGTTAACGTTAAAAGGAATCAATATGTACTACATTTTATTACATACCCATGGGCAATAGCTCCCTGTTGATGATCACGACTGCCAACTTCTATCTATCACAGCAATTTTTCTCTTCATAAATTAAATGGAGAGAAGTGTGAAATAAACTCTAAGATCATGCTATGATATTTTAGTATCTCTGTCTCTCTCGCTCACTCTCCTTTTTACAATTTTTGTTTTACTTTGGTTATGCATTCCATTATTTAGAATTACTACCACCATGTGCATGGGTTTTGCTATCAATATCACTAGCAGAAGGAATACTAAGAAGGCTGATCCTAGTGCTTTTTACTTTATCCTTGTCATGTCACTGAGTAAAAAAAGAAAAACCCCTAGCTTTTTAAAATCAGTTCTTAGAATGTTACCTGAAAAGATCAGCCTTATGCCAAATGTGTGTCAGTGTAGAAAGAAATGTAGTTTGATTCGCTTTTTACAGTGTTTAAAATGACACATTCTTGGATCGTTGGTATGTGTTGTCTTTGAGAGGTGACATAACAGCCGAGAGAAGGCCGGTGTGGATTCTGTCTCGAACATGCCTCATCCAGTGGTGCTTTCAACCAATATGCATTAAAGTCACCACATCACTTCTGGGCCAGACACTGTGCTAGTTGTTGGGATTACAGAACAAGGAAGAAGAGGAAAGAAGACTAAGATAAGGGCTGGTGATTGAGACGCAGAATTTGAAGTGAGGCCACCCTGGATTGGAATCCACACTCCCTTACAAGTTGTGGGAATGTTGACAAGTTACTTAACCTTATTACAAGCCTTTGTTTCCTTAAGGGGAAAATGGAACAAGTTTAGTACCCATAATGTTGCATAGAGAATGAAATGAGATGACTGGAAAGATTCTTTTGAATATTGTGAATGGCACCAAGTCGTAGGTTCTGTTCTCACCATGCTCACAGTCTAGTGACAGTGAAGGATACTGAGCAAGCAAATGTAATTGTACTGCAGTGTCACTGCTCTAGTGAAAGCTTGTTCCAGGTGCCATGGGAACATAGATGAGTGCTTCGGGAACTAGCCAGGTTGGTTTAGAGGTGCTTGGAAGGCACAGGCCAAAGGATCCTCAAGATTCCTATGTGAATTGCCTGGTTGCTTTAAGAATTCTGTTCTGACCTTGGCAATTATAGGATCTTACAGAGCTAGACATGGAAACTGTGTTTTGATTGTCATCAGGATGGCACATTTCACCACCATTCAGTTCAGGCCCTCCTATGTGTAAAGCACCGTGCTAGACACTAGAGAATTAAAAGATGAATGAAATTAAACATCTATTCTCAAGTTGCCCATCATCCATCATTGGCTCTATCAGAGTGTATGCAGCACCTTTCTGAACTCAAAGTAGGTTCATTGCAATTGTGTTACTTCTTGTGACTTCTGCTTTAGAAATAGTAACTTTCCTGGTAGTGAATTCATATGAAAAACTACTTCAAGTCCCTACTGCCAAATCCACACTCTGATGCTTCCACATCTGCCATTTCTTTCCTCCCTCCTATTATAGAGGAGGTAGCTTTGCTCCTAAAGTCAGTCATTCCCCTGTTCTTTGACTGCACACCCAACTGGCTCAAGAACTTTGCACTGGCAGTCATCTATTCTGCATCATCAGCTTTTCCCTTCCTAGTTACTTCTTCCCATCAGCCTTAAAATGTGACCCTCCTGTCTGTTAGAAGGTTTTCACTCGACTCCATGTCTCCCTCCAAATGCAGCCCTATTTCTCACTGCCTTTCTACCATCTTCCTCCCAAAGAGCTGAGAGCATTCCTTGTCCTTCCCATGTACTCTGTCGTTACTCTACCCCAACTGGTCTCTGCTCCTACCATTCCATGAAATGTTCTAGTTAACTAAGATAAGGAATGGCTTCACATTGCTGATTTGCTCATTTTTTGTTATCTTATTTGACCTCTTAGAAATATCTCACCCTTGACCCACTCCCTCCTCGATCCCTTAATTTCTATGTGATCTCATTTTCCTTTCTCCCATGCTGGAGCTTGGACCTAAGTCTCCTTATCTAACCTGGCTTTACTCCACTATTAAGCCCAGGACATCCTTAACCCTCGTCCTAGTCATCTTTTTCTTTCACTCTTGACTCTCCACTTGGATTATTTATTTGATTTCCATGGCTTTCCAAATGTACATCTACAACTTGCTAGATACCACGTTGGTGTTCCGGTCATAAAGAGAATATGTGGAATCGCTACCTCCCATTAGGAGGTAGCGATTAAAACAGCCTTATTGGCAATCCATTCAGGTATCTAAGACCAAACTCACGGATCTTGTCACAAACTTGCTCCTTACCCAACACTTCCAGTATTGGCAAATAGCACAGTCAGCAGCTAAAATGCAAAACCATGGAAGAATTCCCTCTCCTATCTCACTAATCACTCACCAAACTCCGTTAATTCTATCTCCTATGTATATTCCAGACGAGTTGTCTCTATCCTGCTTTTCACAAACTCTCTGACATGAATCACTGAATATTTGAATTCATTATTGCCCGTACTCCAATTCTTTTGCCACATTGCATCCAAAATGATTTTTCATAAGTCAGCTCTCAGCATAGCTATACCTCCCCCAGAAAACTTCAGTGACTTAGTACAGCTGATTCCCAAGTATTTAATGTGCCCTAGAGGTACTGTGATTCTATAATCTGTCATTCTATCTGAAATACTTTTGAGAACAAATGGAGCCAGTTTATCAATGACACTGGGGCAAGTATAAACTGGGACTGTGCTGGGAATCTGAGACACCGGATCTCATTGTATCCTCAACTTCCAGCACAGGGTCTCAGGGTCTGGTTCATATAATAGAGGATGCTCCATAAATGTTTATTGAATACATGACTGAGTGGAAGGGTGTGTCTTTATATGACATCTTGCTGAAGAGAAAGGGACTCAGCTCAAATGGGTGGTTGGCCCAGGTAACTGTCTGTTGTGGTTCTTTATCCCCAAAGATACTACAAATCTGCATTTCAAAGTGTTCTAGGTCTGTTCTTTCCATGTTATAATGGAAAAGCCGATGAATCTATTTTCAAATGAAATATTAAGGGTAATGCCAACATATAAAACAGTTAAAAGTGAAAGCTGCTCTAAGTGAGATTGGGGATTGCCTGACCTTGCCATGTCAGCCTCCTTCTCACCTTCCCTGCCTAAATCTACCTGGGAGAAGTCTTGGGGCCAAGAGAAATGTAGATTACAAATTGTTATTCTAGAGCATTGATATATTTTCTCAAGCAAACTTAAAATATCTGAAAGTTAAATTGGAGATGCTCTAAATGTGTCATTTGCCAGTGAGTTCATGATCTCCCCTTTGGTGACATCCAGACACCATAACTGCTTTGCCGTTACTACTACCGTACCCTCATCTACTTGTTTCAACTCTTCGTATGACAATTTGATAGGCCCCCCATCTAACTCCAATGCAATTAAACACATTAGATCTCCCACCCACTCATTCAATTATGAACGTATATTGAGTATCCAGTATTCTAGGATCTGGGTTCTCAAATGTTATTTCTTACTATTTTTCATGCTGTGCTCAATGTAAGCCAAGTCAATTTGTTCTACCTTTTGTAATAGCTAGCTTCCATTTACTGAACTACAATTCCTGATGAGATTCTAAAGGCTTTGTATGCATCGCTGAATCTTTACAACAACCTTATGAGTTAGGTATGACCTCCCCTGTAAAAGGGATTTTCATGTTACAGAGGAGGAAACTGAAACTTGGAAAGGTTAACTAATTGGCTTAAATTTAAATAGCTAATTAAGAGAAAACCTGGGTCATGAAGAATAACGTCTCCCAGGAGTACACCTTTTGTATTGTCTCAGTCTCTTCAGGTCACTATAACAAAATACCATAAACTGGGTAGCTTATAAGTAGTAGGAATTTATTTTTCACAGTCTGGAAGGTGGAAAATCTGACAGCAAGGTGCTGGCAGATTTGGTGTCTTCTTGCTATGTCCTCACATGGTGGAAGGACAATGGGCGCTCTGAGACACTAACCCCATTCACGAGGGCTTCACCCACGTGACCTAATCATCCCCCAAAGCCGTGCCTGCTAATACCATCACCTTGGTGGTTAGGGTTTCAACGATGGATGTTGAGGAGACAGAAACATTCAATTCATTGTACATATCATCTGTCTTTTTTTTTTCATTATACTTTAAGTTCTAGGGTACATGTGCATAACGTGCAGGTTTGTTACATATGTATACTTGAGCCATGTTGGTGTGCTGCACCCATCAACTCGTCAGCACCCATCAATTCGTCATTTATATCAGGTATAACTCCCAATGCAATCCCTCCCCGCTCCCCGCTACCCATGATAGGTCCCGATGTGTGATGTCCCCTTCCTGAGTCCAAGTGATGTCATTGTTCAGTTCCCACCTATGAGTGAGAACATGTGGTGTTTGGTTTTCTGTTCTTGTGATAGTTTGCTAAGAATGATGGTTTCCAGCTGCATCCAAGTCCCTACAAAGAACGCAAACTCATCCTTTTTTATGGCTGCATAATATTCCATGGTGTATATGTGCCACATTTTCTTAATCCAGTCTGTCACTGATGGACATTTGGGTTGATTCCAAGTCTTTGCTATTGTGAATAGTGCCGCAATAAACATACGTGTGCATGTGTCTTTATAGTAGCATGATTTATAATCCTTTGGGTATATACCCAGTAGTGGGATGGCTGGGTCATATGGTACATCTAGATCTAGATCCTTGAGGAAACACCATACTGTATGTGACCTTCTACTTTCTTGGTTGTGGCTTTTGAGATTTGACTCTAAAATTTACTTCCCCCAGTAAGTCTTCCATATAATCTAACCTGATGTTGAGTGTTCCTTTCCTTATGACATGGCATACGTCCTGTTGAAAGTGTTAGTACTTTACTTTGTGATGATTGTCACTTCTCATATAACATTTCCATCTAAAATAATAAAGCAATTGTCTCCAAGGGTCTTTTTCTATTTATGTGAATGTACGTGTGTATGTTTTCTTTGTAGCACTCACTTTTAGTGGTTACGTACACGTTATACACTCAGATACCATTGCCTTATTTTGTCATATAACATTTATCAACACGTTTTAAAATGTGGCTAAAAGTTTAGACCCTGGAGGTGATTGCCCAACCTTTACTAGTTACTTAACCTTTCTGTGCCTCAGTTTCCTCATGTGTAGAATGGGGGCAAGAATAGTGTTTACTTCATAGATTTATTGAGAAGATTACATAATTATATATTGTAATTATATATATGTGTATATATATATTGGAATAACACCTGGCGTATATTAAGTGCTATGTAAGCGAAAGCTATTGGTGTTGCGCTTGTTGTGGCGGGAGGAACAAGTCCTTTATTCTTATTACTTAACAAAGTTTAGTGGTGACTCTGGATTTCCTAGGTCTCAAAGACCTCAAAACTTCCAGCTTCCTTCACCCTCCCATCTGCCCAGCTTCCTGCTGCCTGTCCTTCTCCTGTGGTCTTTATGCTCCCTGTTGCTTATCTTTTGTTACTCTGATTTCCCTTAGCTTTTCTTTCCAGCTATCATTACGTATCTCTCTTCCTCCCTGTGCCCCCACTCTTTCAGACAGCCTGAAAGGCCAATCAGTGACTAAGGTAATAGTAAAGATCTCAATTATTCCATCAGTTTCACTAATCAGACAGAAGGCACCCATATTTTTAGTGATGGAGTAGATGGCAAAGTGCAAAACTTAACAAGGAGAGAAGGTAGTTTGTGGTTTTCTATCTTGGAGCCGATGACTGCAGCTCAAAGGAGACTTGCAAGGAATATTAAAAAGTCACATTAATACCTGAGTGACAATTCCACGGAGTACACTCAATTATCTCTGATTTTGGAGAGAAATAAGGCTGATCCCAAAACAAGTTGATACATTCTCACAATAGCCCCCAAATGGGAAATTCTCATTCCAATAAAGTACTTGTACATTTACCTTCATTTCTCTCCTTCAATCAATATTCTTTCAGTTTCTTCTGTTATTTGTTGGAAAAGGTTTCAATTAGCTGATTATCTGTCTTTAGCACATTTCTTTTACTTCTTACGGTGTTTGATTGCCTGCAGACAAAGAAAGCTAATAATCTATTTTTATCAAGGAAGGTGTTTTGTCTACAGGAGTCAGAGAGCATCTGAAATGAGCCGGGATGGAGCTCGGCCCGAGGAGAAGATTTGAAGGAAGTCCTGCTGGGATATCAGAGCACCCAGGGAATAGTTACAGCTCTGCATTTAAAATCCACCAATCCTGTCTTCTGACTGGAAATATGTGTTAGTTCTGAGATTTTCAAATGGGTGTGTGTTGGCACTATTGGTGGATGCTTCAAATAGAGGAACCAGGGGCCTTGTGAACTGGCTCTAGGGAAGTCAGCTTCCACACATGGCCCTGGATCTTTCTATTCTGCTTGCCAAACCGTGCTAAGTAGTAAAATTTGATCTTAAAACCACTTAAAGCCCCAGATTAAACGGATCTGTCTTTCTTTCTTAACCTTATTGCCTAACTGACTCATGCCCAGCTAAGGGTTTGGGGAAGGTGGTTTATGTGGCCGAGGCCCAAGTCTCATTTATAGTCTTACCAAACAGCAAAATACACAAAGAGCCGGTTAGCTCTTCCCAGGAACAAAAGAACTCATCAAATGAGAGAAATTGTAGTCGACATTTCTACATTAGTACTACAGCTTGCTCACATTTTTAGGGTGCTTACCATGTGCCAACACAGTTTTAAGGACTTTACCTGAAGAATTCTTGCCACCTTCACAGCAACCCTATGAGGTGGAGAATATTATTATCTTCACTAATATGGATGAAAAAATTCAGGCCAAAAAAGTTTATCAACTTGCCTGAGGTTAGAAGCATGTTACAGGCAGAACCAAAATGAGACCAAAAATGATTTGATGCATTTCCTTTCAGTGACTTCAAAAATTATTTGGGTTGGTTTGTTTTTTTGAGACAGAGTCTGGCTCTGTCACCCAGGCTGGAGTGCAGTGTGCACTCATGGCTCACTGCAGCCTCAACTCCCAGGCTCAGGTGATCCTTCCACTTCAGCCTCCAGAGTAGCTAAGACTACGGACAGGCACCTCAACACCCAGCTAATTTTTGTAGTTTTTGTAGACAAAGGGTTTTGCTGTGTTGCCCAGACAGCTCTCAAACTCCTGAGCTCAAGTCATCCACCTGACTTGGCCTCACAAAGTGCTGGGATTACAGGCATGAGCCACCATGCTTGTCTGACTTGAATAATTCTATAGATTTCTACAGAAAAAAAAAAAAATTGTTTTACTCATAGGAGTAAAATATGTAAAATATAAAAGTATAATAAGTAAAGTACAAAATAATGATAATAATGAGGAAAATGCAATGAACCTAGGAGGTAATAATAAAAATACTTCTTTAAAAACATTAAGAATTGACTGTAGATGAAATATGTATTTGGATCCCACTGTGTTTTTCACGATTCTAGCCATTTCCAATCTTTTATAATACTCTTTGATAAACAATTATAAATATTAATAGAAACATATACGCCAATAGTTCCCTAAGTTAGATACCCCACAATACTCAAAGAATTGAAAACTCATTAAAAATGTCTTTTTAATAAGTAATTATTTGAAAGAGATACTTGCACATGCATGTTTATAGCAGCACAATTCACACTTGCAAAATTGTGGAACCAACCCAAATGCCCATCAATCAACGAGTGGATTAAGAAATTGTGTGGTATGTATATGCTGGAATACTACTCAGCCATAAAAAGAAATGAATTAACAGCATTTACAGTGACCTAGATGGTAAGCTATGAGGACTCAAAGGCCTAAGAATGATACAATGGACTTCGAGGACTCAGGGGAAAAAGTGGGAGTGGGGTGAGGGATAAAAGACAACAAATGTGGTGCAGTGTATACTACTCAGGTGACGTGTGCACCAGGATCTCACAAATCTCCACTAAATGACTTATGCATGTAGCCAAATACCACCTTTACCTCAATAACTTAAGGAAAAAATAAAACCATAATAATTTAAAAAACTATCTTTTTAATTCTCATTCTTTGTAAAGGAACTGGTCACTTCCTTCCGGGCCTCTGAACCATTCCTCACCTTTCCCCACCCTTCTCCACTATGTTCCGTGTCTTAGGTGGCTGAATTGCCTGAATGTGTAATAACTGATGGGTATCATTTTTCTTAGGCTTTCATTGGGTTTAGCTAATGATAGGCACTGACAGATGCAAGGATGGGAAGAGATTAAAGCCAGGATATCTGGTACCCTCCCTGACAGGTCACTTCATGGTGACTGTCTAAAGACACCACAGTTCCTTGTAGGTGGCCCTCTCCAAACAGTTTTTTTGGGGTTCAGCACCTGTTCCCCTTTTCACCTCTTCAGGCCTCAGGGTTCAATATGCTCCCTACTACCCCTAGTCTCAGAGTACCTCGATGAAGCTCCCGCCCACACCTTTGAAAGCTGTGCCTTTACTCTCCTCCATTACTCAATATGAGCACGCATCTATTTTGCACCTAGATCCTGACTGAAACAGAGACCTTTACAATTTACTACGATTTCCTCCATTTCATATTCATCTCTGCTGTGTAAGACCAGTTTTTCTACATTATTTTCACAGAAAGAAGCTCTACCAAGCTACTGTTCATAAGCATATGGTGTGATTTCTGTAACTCAGGTGGAATTTGTAACCCTTTATTTAACAGCAATTCTAAGTTGCAAGTAATTTCCATTTTAATCATGGAGAAAAAAATCTAGATTAATTGTGCATGACAGAATTAGGCAATGTCATTACCATCTCTGTATATTACCAGAGCCATTGGGGTCAAGAGGCTTCCCAATAATGAAAAAACTGCTTGACTTGCCTGGTGTTGGTTGACCTAATAATTTTTAAAGTAGTTATTGAATCCTTAAATGATTCAGATGTCATGAAGAAGACAGATGAGATGAAGATAGATCTGTTTGCTGTGATAGTAGATTAACAATCTAAAACCATCTTTCAGAAGTTTTGGTTCTTTTATGAATGGGATGGGTAGAAACTCACTAGAGTTAAAATCAATACTGGTATTTATTTTCCTCAAGTGTATCATTCTCCTAAAATCCAAGTCTTAGAGTACCTTCTAGGATTCTGGACCAAAAGGCCTTATATTTTATGAAATGGTTCTCTACATTGAAAAAATAAATGCATAATCGGCTTTATGCTGTGCAATAGACATAGCGTTAATACAAGTTTTTGGCAAAAAAGCAAGAATTACAGATTGATTCCTTTCAAACTCTCTTATCTTGAACCACAAATATGATTAATACATCCAGCTGTTTAGGTAAGGTTCTTTGGAGATTTATATAAGACAATTGCAAGAAAAATACAAATTTCAAATTCAGATTTAACAATATACTTATTACCATACAAAATTATTAACCTGTTCAAGAGACATAACTTGGCTATTGCTGAAGTTAGCCTTTTATGCATACCAAATCCCCCCAACACTTAATAGGATTAACATTCATTTAACCCAACCCGTAAGTCTCTTTTTCAGGAATTTGGGCAGGGCTCAGCTAGGTAGTTCTGGTTGCATTCGAATTGATTCAAGCATCTTCAGTCAGCAGTCAGGCCAGTTGAGAGCTGACTAGTTTAGGATCACGTCTACTAGGAGAATTCATCTCAGTTCCACATGGTCTGTCATCCTCCAGCAGGTTGACTGGGCTTGTTCATAAGGCAGCTGGATAGGACTCCAAGAAAGCCAGTAGGAGCATGAAATAAAGGCACAACATCACTTCCTCCACTTTCTGTGGGTATGGGCCAAATAAAGTCAACAGTCCACCCAGATTCAAGGGGAAGGAAAATAGAATCTGTGTGTTAATGGCAGGAGCTTCTAAATTCCAGAGCAAAAGGTGTGGAAACAAGGAAAAGTGAAGGCTTGTAGCCATTTTGCAATCTACCAAAATTAGATAATAAAGAATCATGTGGAATGGGAGTGATGAACCAAATACTACATTGGGCTTTTCTGTGATCAAAGGAGGTGGGTAAGGAGGGGACATTGTTTTGCAGGTATCAACATACACAATAGCACATCCAGATATATAGATGCTTCCATTAAATATTTCACAGCAGGCCTTGTATCTCTCTACCACCAATCCACTCTCGTCTTGCTTCCCTTTTCTTTTGCACAATCTACAGTTTTTCATTTTTCTTTCTTGGCTTTTGTTTTCTTGCCCATTCTACTGACTCTCTGATGCCCAGCTGTGCTCTATTCCTCCTCTGAGTGAGTTTTATGCTTCCCTTGTCTCTCTTATCCTGCTTACTGTGTATTCCAGAGTCTGGCAGGAACCACATCAATAGAGAAAACACTCAGTCATTTGGCAACGTGAAGAAGCAATTAGATGCCAGCTTCTAAAGGGCTAGAGGACATTTAAACTCCAAGTGCTAGAAATCTTACTGAAATTGCAGACAGAACAGAGGGAGAAGTACTTGAGGAGTTATTAGCTAGCCAGAGCTTGGCCCCATCACATTTTTGCCAATGCCTATTATAAGAAGGCTTCCATGTTCTGGCTTGAGCCACTGTGAGTAGAAGGGAGATCAATGAGCATCTGTGTGAGAGAGTTCCTCAGAAATAATGAAAGCTTGTCTCAGTCCTTTAAGAATAAGACCTGGAGAAAGTGATTCCCAGAGCATCACAGAACTCTTTGGATGCACATGACAATGTAGAAGATAATTCCAAATTCTATAGATAATCCACAGCACAGTTAATCTATGAATAGTTACGGAGTTGTGTATTATAATTGGAAGCACAGAAGTGGCCATTTATTTCATTTTGTACAATGCTTGTTATTGCATTCCAAGTCATAGTAGCTATTACTCAATCCTCTATTTTCTATTGTTATTCTTTTAATGCACACCTTGCCCCTTACCCAAGCCAGAGTTGTTACTCCACAGAGGGTTTTCCAGACATCATTAACCACAGGAAGAGACCATAACACAGCAGAAACTTGGGATTGAATAACAACCTTGAAATTCAAACTGACATCATGTATTATTGTTTGCATTATATCCTAAACAGTTATTAGGAACAATTAGCAATTAAAGACTCTTAGGTGCAGTTACATGGTTTTCTACAATATATCCTGAATAGCAGGATAAGTGCTTTGGCTGCAAGCCAATCGTCAAAAGCCCACAGAAAACTCTAATCTAAAATGTGTGCTCCTTTATGGCCATTGAACAAAGTATGTTAATCAAGCAAAGCCATACACGAGATGGGGAGACTTCAGGTGTAAACTTTCACTATGAAGCAGGTTCCCATTTTATCCAAATTCTATGTAGCCCCAAAGAAATAGGATTTCTTTGTTTTATTTACACATATCTTCTCCACTTAACTTTTGTGAAAAAGAGACACATGATAAGCACAGAAACAGATATCCAGAAATATTTTTAAAGGAATATGTCCTGATTTCAGGAGAAAATTAGTGTAATAGCGTCTATCTTCTAGTCCTTTAGTAGTTGACCGTGACACTGGTGTTCATTATAATGATCCTGAGGCCCTAAATATTCTTTCTGAAGCATCAAAGTGATATTACATCAGAGTCAAGCTAATTTGAATGTTAAGTGTAGTCTACACATATTTAATTCCTTGAAAATCAAGTAGTATATACTGATTTTTAGTTTTCTCACAATATTCATCTTGCCAGGGGGCCATATTCTCAATTACATTGAATAAATTGGATTTTGTGCTTTATTGTATATTGTGTTTATTTTATTGATATCAAAATGCTGGCTTCGGTTCACCCGCTATTAATAGTTATATAGGGTTTTTTTTGTTTGTTTGTTTTCAGATCAGACACTGATTATAGATATAGTAAGCTGAACTCAATCTCTATTCAGCACAGGTTTAAAGAACATGGAATAGACTGAAGGCAAGCAGGTGTCCAGCTTCTATCAAGCACTCAGTATGGAAACAGAGAGAAACATCAGGAGAGTAAACAAATTCATTCAAATAGCTATTGGTTTTAAAAAAAGAACAAAAGAGAGTAGGAAAACAATCTCAAGTGCTCACTGACTTTGCTTATTTAAATCTTTGGAGTAAATTGTAAATAAACAGCTGATCCAAATTGACTAGCATGGCTTATATCCTTCTCAATTCCAAATGTGCCGATAAAAGTGTTAGTGTGAAAGGTAGAACTGAGAAGGGTAGGCCTCCTATTATATTTTTGGAAATAACTTGAACCCCTCAAACTTTGCATAAACTCAAGTTATATTAAAGAGAGAAAAGCATGACAACAAAAATTGGAAACATTACAATCCAATTTCTCACTTTTTTAAGTACGAAGAAACAGTATGGACAATAACATTTCAAAGTTTAAAAATAAAGTATATGATCATCCGTGAAGCAAGATAATCAAAGCACTTATGAATTAGCCTCTGGTAATTTCTCAATAAAGTATATGATCATCATGAAGCAAGGCAGTCAAAGACCTTATGAATTAACCTCTGGTAATTTCTCAAATATTGTATTTGTTTCCCTAATAGCTAGTTATTGTAAATAAATGAAATTACACATAAAGAGAAAATAAATTATGTAAGCAAGCAGACATATTAAAACTTGATATAAATACATAAATATGCAAAATTAGAAATATTATTTGCACAGCCCTATTTATTTTTTAGTATACAATAGAAATGCAGACATGCAATTGCAAAATACAGTATGGAAAATAGTTAACTAGAATCCAGATATTATGTGCAAACTGTAGTTTTACATTTGCAATGGAAAGTAACATTAAATGAAGCTTTGCATTCTTTTAAAATATGAGTTTACTAAAATAATCTGTGATTTTGGCTTATCAATAAGGGCTTTTTTATCTTGGGGTAGAGTAGTCTCAGGGGCATGGTGCCTGCCTTTGTGAGATGGGCTTATCTTGAACATGGGCTGCCTTTCCCTTGTGTTTGAGCTCAGTCATTTCCCCCAGGTACTGAAGGTTTTCTAAGATGTCTGTTCTTCTCATTGATTGAGTGAAGAACAATCTCCCTCAGTGAGTGAGACACAAAAGGTCTTTTGCACACAATCGGAATGTGAGTGCTTCACTGAGGAAGTATTTCTCACGCCTCTGGGTCTTTCCTCTCCTTGCTGCTGACATACACTTCCAGGAGATGGAGCTATGGCTCAGTCTGAATTCTCACATCCTTTGTGGTCTGCTCAAGGAAAAAAACAAAAATTAAGATTTCAGAATCTTTTTAAAGCAGTTTAAAAAGTAACCGTTACTGGATGGCTTTGGGAGGTGGGAAATGGGTCGAACTCTTTTGTATTTAATCTATAGGTTTGTAGATTAAATACAAAAGAGTTCCTTAATTTAAAGCTCTTTAATATACTATGTTAGTGAAAAATCTTGAAGCTTAGGCTTCTCTTGGGTAGAACTCAGTATTTATGACCTCTCTTCAAGACAGAGAAAAAGGCTATTTTTTTAGAAAAAGAGAAAACATTAAAAGAAATCAGAGCTGTTGTTGGTTGCTTTTAAAGGAAGCCAGCTCATTCCAAAATCTGATAAAAGAGTAATCCTGTAATTATAATCATTAAAATAGTGCTGTTTTACATTTTCCATTTGTCTACCCTAAAATAGGTTTATCTAAATGTTTCCCCTTCTACCTGACTTGGTTTAGCCTTTATTAAAAGTCAGAGTATTGTTGCGCCTCTCATGGGTTTCGAGTAGACTTTCATCTCATTATATACTTTCCATATAAGAAACCTCCAATTCATGGCTGATTTCTCCAAATACAGTAATTGAGTTTGTTGCCAGTCATGCAGAGTAATCATCCAATCATGAAAACCTGCTCTGTATGGAGCAAAGTGTTCTGGACCAGTGGATTAGGGATGACAGGTGTTCTTCCTGGTAGCCAGCTGTTTCAGGAGCAATATCATAGCAGGAGTTTCAGAAATAAATAACAGCCATGACAATCACCATTGTATCTGAATAGTGTTTATGATGATAGAATGTTCCATGAGCTTCACCTTCCTTGATCCCTGATGACCATCCATGTGTGTGAGCTTGGTGCTATGATGTGCTAAATTTACGGACCAGGCTCACGGAGGAGATGGAGTGATGGAGGTCCCGCAGCTAGTAAGTGGAAGAGTTTGGCTTCTCATCCACACCGTCAAATACCTCACTTCATGCGCTAGTGGCATGTTTTGTTTGGACGTGTTTGTGAGTGTGAGTGTATGAGTGTGCGTGTGAGTGTGTCTGCAATGATGTACAATAGTCTCGCTTCTGATGGGCATTTGTGCACATCCTCATGTCTGGCAGGATTATCCAGGGGTGCACAGTATTAACAGACTTCTCACCTAGACTGGGGGACGCCTTATCTGGGTTTGGGATCACCTACATGACATCATTTTAGATAGGAGTGAAAGCATAGTCAACCAACTATTTCTACGGTTAGATGTTGTCCCGATTTCATCACATTGTTTCGGGTTTGTGTCTAATTTATAAGTGACAACATTTGGGTTTTTTATTCTAAGCTTCAAATTCTCTTTACTTTTCTTGATTTCTTATTTTAGTTAAAACTAAACAAGGTATTATGGTTGATAACTACTAGTTAAATTGCCATGAAGAGAAAACGTGAAATTTTATCATAGTAACATGATGATATTTTTCTTTAAATTATACGTGTGAATATGAAGCTTTATAATACAAAGATTTGAGTTTCTCCCAATTTCTAGCAACTAGAAATATTCTAGCTAGGTACAAAATATTCATCATGCTAGTTGTTTTAATATACTATTGATATCACATGAAGAAAACCTGGACTTAACTCAGACCTTAGTGTGAATTCTGGCTCTTTCTCTTACCAGCAATATAACTGGAGTAAATTATTTATTATCTCTGAATCGTGGTTTCTTCAACCATAAAATGGGGAGTCTCTCAGCCCCACAGGGACATTGTAGAAGACTGAATAACAAAATAAATCTTTAATACTATTAATATATTTAAGGACGGTCCTGTTGCAAGGCACCTTTTTTTTTAACCATTCTTTCTGTCTTTTCCATTCAGTGATTTTGTAAATGCCATTGCTCTGGTATTTATTAGGATGTCTGAGTGCTTTTAATTTTGGTCTGAACTGAGTCAAGGAAACAGGTGATTTGTTTTGCCAAAGAAATATAAATTTTCTGACTTTCGGAATTATGTAAGTTTTGTTTTCCTCTTATAAATTTGAGCAGGGAGCATGTAGATGCTACTTTCAGAAGAATAAGGGGAAGCAAAGCAAAATGAAAATGAAATAATTCCCTAAAAGGATTTCCAAATCATTTCTACTGATTGAGGCAAGTGGGGGTGGGGTCTCTGTCAAACAGGTTCCCCGGACCCAGCCGCATGAGCATACCTGCTGGCACATCTTTGCCACCACAGAAAATTGGCTCTGAAACGACCATTCTGTGTTAGTTTTACCTGCGTGTTTTCAGTTGTCACTGGCCTACTCAGGGGACTGAAGAAGAAAGCTTTTTTTCCAGAACCAGTAGGTCTACAGGGGTCTGGGAGCAGGGATCTGCCAACAGAAAATTAAAGTAATAAGGAAAGCACATTAACAAAGGCTCTTTTTCTTTTAATAAGCATACAAAATAGCTGTCCCATCAGACGTGACTTTTTCTAAGTGCTACTGTACTTAGCAATTTTTAAAATTCTCAAAATATAAAATAGGAGAGAAAAGAAAGTCTGACATTTTACTTTTTATATGTTTTTCTTCAGAGTGATCTCATATGCTAATTATACCTGTAACTTATTCTATTTACTTTCACCTATAAGTTATAGATTTAAGTTAGTGAAGGTGTCAGCATGCTATATATAGGGTCACATTATTAATTATACATTTTATAACTTTTGGGTGAATTAAATGCAAGACAGGCCAGATTCTGAGAGTGTTCTGCATAGAACTGCACTGGTAGACACATACAGGAAGGGATTTAAAAGGGAATTAAAGCAACTATCTCTTCCTAATTCAGCTCAAACTCTAGCTGATTATTTAGGCTTCTGATCTTAGTGGTAGCACTTGAAAATAACGTAGAAAAAAAATCACAAACTCTACACTCTAAATCTCATATCCTAATAAAGGAACCCTATAAACCAACATTAAGATAGGTGAGAAAAATATAAATGGTAAGCAATTTAAGGAATGAAACAGCAGCAATTTGCATTTCTTCTTTCTCCTTCAGTAGCATTCATTCTTGTTTCTTATTAAATAAGCCTCGTAAGGTACCCTGAAAACACCAGTGGCAAAGTGATGGACCAGTCAAGAGATCCTATAGTAGTGTTCGTCTCCAGGTTTTATACGCACGGTGCTTTGAGTGTTTTGTGTTTGAAGATGATGAAGATAATGAAACATAAAAGAAAAATCTCCTTCAACTAGGGAGCTTGCAAGCAAGACAGGTACATACACTATTCATCATACTGTGATTTAAGCACCCAGAAAGTCATTGCTCAATTATCACTGCTAATGAAGAGGAGCAGTAGTGCAGGTGATCCAACATGGCAGCTAGAATAATTTATATTCAAGTCAAAATGACTTTTTGTACTTACATTTGAATATAATTGTGTCTGATATTCTGGGACTCCTAGCTGAGAGCCCAGCAGGCAGGAGGGTTCCCACAGATGCACTTGCTCATTGTTCCCTGGCAGAAGCAAAGGAAGCATGCGTGCTTCGGCCTGTAGAAAACGGCTCAGCAGCCGGGGCTCAGCTTCCCAAACCAGTGACAGGGCGCAGATCGGTGTGTTTGCTACTACACAGGCCTGCAGGGGTGCAGAGGGACTGGGGCAGGGGGATGGGGGGAAGACTTCACCTGCCTGATATTTGTGTGTCTGTAGACCATTAGTGGATAAATAAAAGATAATGATGTATAACCGAAAACCTTTTAATGAGAATAAAACAATGCAAGAGAAATCAGAGCAGTAGGTCTGCCCAGTTTGCTAAAATAGTCGCTTCATAAAAATATAGATCATGTTACTTGATTTACCCAAACCCAAGTACCTAGGCATAACTTATTTCAGCAGTGCCTGCCGTTTAATAGAATGCAACATATATTTTTGCATGTCTTCAAACTATTGTATTTCCTACTTTTAGCCTGATGATTGGGTTAGATCTGGTTTTTAAAGTGGGAGAAGGGTATGACCGGGAGTTACAGCAGGTACTTTAAGGAGATGGCAAACATTTCAGGATCAGTGTGGTATTAGAAATAGCACTGCAGTAGGAAAGCTGCAGAAGTCTTGCAATCTTGCTGTAATCAGAAGGCAGTGCGAGTGCTGAGATCATTTTATTACAGAAAGAGTGAGATGTGGGAAGGAAGAGAAAATACATATCTATGTTCTTAATCTTAGTATATTGACTTATATTTTGTTTCTCTATTTTTCTCATAAGAATCCTTTTTTTTTTCCCTCAAAGACACTGTTGCAGAATGGTTTATCTCAAAACCATCACTGCATCATTCTAAATGTATTGTTTAGGAGGATTTCAAGGTCTTCCAGATGTGAATAAAAAAATAATTTATTAGCAGATCAAGTTACTAATTGAATGAGAGGTAACCATGGTCACAGTTGTACATTGTTTTAACAGTTGTCCTGAGAAGACACGTGCAGACTGATAGGACTCAAAGAAAAACATGTGTTGTATTCTATGAATATCAATAATCTAGACACAAGTGTTAGAGATGAAACTTAGGGAAAAACAACACAATTCATGGCTTCAGTCTTTTTAATATCTAATGGGGGAAATAGTACTCATAGGATTTATATAGTATTTTTTTATTTTGGCTCTACAATTTGGACACCGTGAGTCATGCAAGCTCAATACCATGTGTTCGGATTGAGAAACTTGTCTTGTTTTATTTTTGCATATTCCCAGTGCAAGATAAGTTTCTTATACATTTAAGTGCACATAAAATATTTATCAAGCTGAAATAAAAACTATATTTTGCTACTCAAAGGTAACCAAATGATCATCATCACACAGAAATGCATAAGAGCAGGCTGATGAGAGGATAGTGAAATAGCTATTCTTACTGTCATATATCTTTTTTTCTTTCTTTTAAAAGCTGCAGAGTAAGTAGAACTGAGCTAATTGGTTCTCTGTATTAGTCATTAGGCTTCTACTTGCAAGTATAATAAAGGTAATCCTAATAGTTGGTGGAAATATGGTAATTTATTGCCTCTCATAGAGGCCATGGGTAGCAGCTTCAGGCATAGTTGGATCTAGCTGTTGAAACAATATTGTCAGGGATTCCCATACAGTTCTCGAATCTGCTTTCTTCTCCTTTGGCTTTCTTTCTGACACTGTCTTTTCTCCTACTGACAAGTTGAACTTCAGAAACTTCAGTCTTACATCCTAAGTACCTATATAATGATAAGGAAATCTGGCAGAAAGGATTACCCATTTCCATAGTTCACCTACAACATCTGGGCTGACACTTAGAGATTCTGATCGACCTATCTTGTATCATAAGCAGTTTCTGAGTCAGTTTCTGGAGCTAGAGGAAATGGGCCACCCTGATTGACTAGACTTGGATCACATTTTAGAATGAAGAATGCTCAACTCCCAAAGGAAAGAGAAAATGCTTCCAAGACATGTTGGAGAAATGGTTGTTGGGGAGACAAAAAGAGTCTTATGTAGGGTAAGAACCTGAGTATTCATTAAGCTGAAGTTTAAGATCACTTAAGTGTCTTGACAGAAAGAACACCAAGAAGACATTTTAGCTTACAAATAGGCACTTCGGAAAACTCAGTCACAAATCATTATGGTGTTCGTTTTGGGATAAGGAATATTTTCTAATATATGAAGAAAATTTTTAATATAAAGATATGGAAAGTAAAGTTTTATTCCTGTTTGAGTCACTACTTACTTCAGGGTTTTTCTTTTTTACTCAAATGGTATTTTATCAATGTGGCCTTTCCTAATTACTGTCTGTAAAATAAACTATGCCTTTACAAGCCCCTCATGACACCCCCAGCACTTTCTATGCCCTTTATCTTGCTTTATTATTTTTACATATTTTATCACCATTTGGCATCTCATATGTTGACTTATTATACATCCTATACATTTGTTGATTATCTGTCTTTCCTTATTAAAATATAAGTTCCATGAAAAACTTATTTACTTCTCACTGTTCATCTAGGTAACCAGTATTTATCAGTTGAACAATAAATATTTGGGGAGTGGATATATAAATGAATGAATGAATGAATGAATGAGATGTTTTAAGTGGTCAAATTAGATTTTCAAAAGCCTAAGGAAATTCAGTTCTATATGTGAATAGATATAAGATAATTATTTCATTGATTATGACTTTTAAAAATAATGACACATAGAATGAAATTTAAATACATATACTTCTTAAATGTAAGGGAAAATAATACAGAACAACTGAATTTCCTTTAATTTATCCAATTGTGTTTGTTGCCATAAACCTAAGTTACTACATTTTGGTCAGGCTGGAGATTATACTGATATTACTTACACTATAAATTATGTTGATATTTATATAGTGATGTTACACTACAAATTATGTTGTTGCCTCTCTCAGTACTATCAAATTGAATAAATACTCAGTAAGTCCATTTAGAGAGAATGGTTCCATAATAGTGGGGTTGTAGTAGACACAAATAATTTTCATGTGTTCTTTGATATGTAGAAACATCTCAGGTACAACTGAGGTAATACAATCATTTCTTCCTTTGTCAGTGCAGGTGCCTCTTTTATCAACAATACATTGTAGTCAAAGTGTTTTTTTACCAACCACACCCCAGGCACTTTAAAGCACTGTTCAGAGTGCAAATTGATTTGTGACTAATTGGGAAGATAGATAAACAAGAACAGCACAAAATCAATGCATTTAAGTCCAATTTAAACTACATAAGTTGTTCGTTCCCTCTTTTTAAACTTCATAAAACAGAAATAGGGACGGGAACAACTGTACAAACCCAACAAACCTTCTCTCCTCTGATGTTCTCCCAACATCGTCAAATCTTCTCTGTCCTCTGAAGTATCCTGTCACTTAAGGTTTACTTCTCTTTAGATGATATGTGGTGTCTTTGGAATATCTCTTGCATTCTTCTGTTAAATTGTCATTTATCTTGGTTTCCCCAAGTATAGACAAGTCACATTTTGATGTGATCATAAATATAGAAACAAGAAAAGGTGACATGTATGGATAAAAAAATGCCAAGCACATAGAACCAAAATGTTACATTTAAGACATAGTTTTCTTTGTCTTAGCTATTCTCTAAAGCTTCCTCTCTAATGTCAGGCTTCTAATAAATGGATTTCCCAAATGGAAGGCTTGTGAGTATCATTCCCGCTGCACAAAAGCCTTCAGTGATCCTTCACTACCTCCAACATAAAGTACCAATACCTTACTTAGGTCAATAGTCATAACCCTTTATTAAATGTTTAATTCTTCCCTTACTGTTCAAAACTGCTTAGAGTCAAAGGGCTTAAGCAAATTCTGTCTTTGTTCTTGCTGTGCTGCATAAAGTATACGAGTGAAGTATTCCTGCGTTCTTACATATGTTTGTGAAATCCTAAGAATTCAGCGTCCACATCAAGTTCCAATTTCTCCTTGAATCCTTATGATACTCCATAACCACCATGCTTTTTCCATTGTTGTGCATGATTTTTTACATCTTTTCCATATACACTCATTGTCCCATTAATTTGCTAAAACCTGACCGTATCATCTATCTTTCTGGATCCCTAGTACTTAGGTGATAATGATAACTCACTAAATTTGGCTGATACTAATTGCAGGGATGAATATGATAAGAATTATGGTTTGTAACATATATTGCATGTTATTGGAAAAAGACTATGTATTCAGAGGCAATTAGATTGAGAAATAGTTCACTAGTGAGACAATTCATTTTTAAAAATAGAAGGAAATTATTCAAAATTTTTATTTTCATATATTTTTGCATTAATGTATTTATCACAGTATCGATTGTACTTACACACGGAGGGTGCTAATGTTAGGAATTAAATAAAAGAATGCATTATATATATGTTGTATTTTATAGTTCAAAATATTTTAATACCTTCTGGCCATGCTATTCGAATCCTTAATATTTCTTCAATGCTTTTTCTCCCTATGATAGTTTTGCTTAAAATATCGTATGAGATATAATTGCATGTATGCTATGGAGCCCTGTATTAAAGAATATTAAAAAATTACATGATTGTTAGATTGTTCATGGTGTGGGTTGGCCCAGTTTTTTGTGTGCTAAATCTTTTGGAAATTGTTCAACTCCACTGAGGTAGAGTCTATTTCTCTTTCTTCTTGAATCTAGCCCCCAGGGCCACTGTTATGTGAACATCTTACCCTGCTAAATTAAGAAGCCCATCCTTGTTGTTTTGTATGTACCTTATTTAGGCCATCAGCAGACAAAATGGAAATTGTGTTTTGTAACCCACAGTGTGGTTCACAGGGGAAATGAGGAGTTGATAAGTGTACATCCAGTACGCTTATTGTAAGTAAGAATTAAAATCGGAGCGCAGAAATGCAGAAGGAGCTGTGGAATGAAATTGTCAATCTCAAAATTGTCAATTTGAAAATCTCGCCTAATTTTTCTGCAATCAGCAGTTCAAGGAACCTTATTAAGGACCCATCTCTGCCCTCCTAGGTTCAATTTAGAAGAGAATAAAAAAAGGAGAAAGAAAGTTTATATTGCATACAGACCTGCTGGTGCCACAGTAGTTAAGGTGGTATTGGTGTTTCCATTACATTCTGGGGTGAAATACTGCCAAAAAGGTCAAAGATATGGGTGGTTTATTGCTTATATTCATTAATTAATCAATTGACTTGCTTATATTTTATTCAGATGGAGAATATTATTCTTCTACTTTAAAGAAAACCTTCAATTGTTTTGTATTTCAAATGCGTATTACTCAAATATAACCGAACACATTCCCTCCTGAAATTAGACTTTTATGTATGTATGCATAGAATCTTTTGTCTTTCCTGTTTCTATACCTTAGCATTCTGCTTGAAGAAATAAAATTTTGTTATTGAACTAAGAAAATCAAAAGAATATATGTTGACCAAATTAATGCTATACATTTTTATTTCCTGACTTGGGATTCAGTTTTAACTATTCTCAAACAAATGCTATACTATAGAAAGCAATCTTTATTATACCATCCCCAAACCTTTTCTAAACCATGCACGTACTTTCAAAAACTTCTAAAACAGTTAAAATCAAGAAATAATGTGGATGCATAACTCTGGGGTCAAATCCTGACTTACTGCTAACTGAGTGGCTTTAGGCAGCTCACTTAACTTTGCTAAGCTTTAATTGCTTTATCTGTAAAACGGGAATAAAATGAGTACTTCATCCTAGGCATTTCTGTGAAAATTAAATGCATAAACAGAGAGTGGCACAGTGCTTGCCACCAAGTAACTGATCAGTAAATGGCTGCCTTTCTCATGGCTACAAATGAGATTCTCAAAGAGCTGGTAGGGCGATAAGTTACAGCTACCGAATAAAGGCACACTCAAAACCAAAACTATAAAATGAGTCAAATGAAGATGTAGTAGATTGGTTTCTTTCCTATTCATACACGGGAGAAACAGTCTTTGATTTTACTATCCTACTAGGTAAATAGTATACAAATTCTTTAGAAATTGCTTTCTGACATTTTTCCCCACTATTATAGAGCATAAAGCATTAGAAGTGGACATACCGGGACCAAAGTGGATAAACCATTCGTTTGAAAGACCGCTCATTTATTATGGTAGACAATACCCGAGTGTACTATATGGGAAGAAAGAGAGAGAGATAAAAAAACAACTGCCCCCAGAGATGAAGTGTTCAGGAAGAATAGAAGAATAGAAGGTAAAAATCTCAGCATGTACGGTTGCCTGGACAATCCAGCCCAGCAGCAGCATCTTCATATACAGGAAGCTTCAAAACTCCCAACGTAAATGCCTGCGGTGTCTGCCGCTGAGCCACATGTTGCTGCTTGAAAAATATCTTCCACCGCATTAGAAAGCGGGAGATGAAGCGGCAGTTAAGACTAGCAGGATAGTTTTGGGCAACTGCACGATTGGATATTTTCAATATATACTTACCTCATAAACCAACAGAAAAATCTTATCATTACCCCAAAAGATTAGTAGAGTATTGACCTCATATTTGCAAAGCCATTTCTCCTTTCAGATCTTTAGTAAGCATCAGCGTGTTTTAAATCATACTTCCAACTAGATGCATTCTAGCAGATGCCAAGTATTCCTTTCCTAGGTTATCTAGAGGCACTTGCCCCTATTCACAAGAAAGGGTTGTGATCAGATGTGAGAAATTGGCAGATTGGGCAAAATACATGAAACACATTTGTATAGTTTACAGTGTGAAGTAATCCTACTGTGAATCTTTCCGTGGAGTGAATATTTATTCTCTAAATTATATTTGGAATTAACCCTGGCTTTCATATATACATTGGGAATTTTAAAATTTCAAATATTTATAAGAGAAAGGGTAGGAACTAAGAGATATTGAGTAGCTACAACGTGCCAAGCAGAGTGGTACATGCTTTACCTAAGTTATGTTGTTTAATTGCCCTGAAATGCTCTTAAAAATGAGCAAACTAGTTTGAAAGAGTAAAGTGACTTGCCCAAGGTAATACATACTCGTTTGTGTTTGTATGTGTATGTGTGTGTATCTCTGTGTGTGTGTGCATATATATATATGTGTGTGCGTATATACGTATGTATATGTGTGTGTGTGCGTGTGTGTATATATATATATAAAACACTCATCAGATTTGAAACCCAGATGTGTCTGATTTTCAAAACTGTCTTTTATAAGCCTGTTATTTCCAACCTGTGAGTCATAGACATTTAGAGGAATGTCAGATTTAGTATGCACATGGATTCTTCCCAACAAGCATGTTCTGAAAGCTAAATAAATAGTTTGTCTCCGTGTAATACCATTTATTGCACATAGGTGCTATGATAAATAAAATGCAAATCTACTTAAAATATACCTGAAGTATAGTCAATATTTTTGTTTCACGCAAGATACATTAAAAGTAGTACTACTAAAAATGAGAGTTCCATGAGATTTTTGACATTCGAAATTAATATTTTTTTCCAAAGAGGAGAACCTATTAAACCATACGGAGATAGAGACACACTTTTAAATATTTAACCTCTCTAAACATTCAGTAAACAAAAATACTCAGGTTTTAAAATAGTTACCCATAGATGATGACATTCTGGCATGTGACAATCTTGCTAAGCTTTTCACAGGCTCTCATGTTAGAGTGAAGCTTGGAACCAGACCCAAAAATAACATTTGTGACTGTCAATCCAATGGCAGACACCATGGATAAAGAGGACATCTTGTTGGTCTTTCCAATTACATCAACATGCAGTCAATGAGAGGAGATGGCCATGCTACTAACGTGATCCCAACACTGGGCTCTATTTCTACTTCTTCTAGGACCTTCCACTCTTTGATCTTTTGAGCAATATCTAAAATTTGAGTCACTGCAAAATGTCATATTCGGGAATTTGATTTTGTGGGTGACACCACATTCTGAACATAGTGGGAGTATATTCTGTCATGTGGCCATGAGGTTCTGTGGCAAATGAGAATTGCCAACAGGTATGTCATTGCAGTGGCATAATAAATAGCATATTAGAGCCTGAAACAGTTAATCATCTTGGTAGAACCTCTAACTTGCACAAAAATAATGACTCGAGGCACTGGGGAGAGACAGGAACAATAAGTTGAGTTTTTCTTTTCTTTCAATAATTGTTTTGATTTTCTTTTGACCTCTATCATGCAGCTAATGAAGTTAGTGATTTGGGGGCTAGGCAAACATTTCTGCTTGACATACTATTTAGATGATTAAAATAACTTTTTTGTAACACTTTATGTGGAATTATTGGGAATCGAAGCTTTTTTTCAAGCATCGAGTTGCAAATGTTTATCAACACCTTCCCACTAGGATCAATTTTTTCTGCTTCTAGGATAAACCTGCTACTAGTTTTAAGGTCTGTGTTCATTGCTGAACTGACTTCAAAACATTTCCCATCAATATCCACTTGGGAGTTTTACTAGTAGTTGTTAAAATATTCATGCATGCTCCCAAATGTCTCTCCCACCTATAGACTCTGTTTTTTTTTGTTTGTTTGTTTGTTTGTTTGTTTTTTTGGAGACAGGGTCTCTCTCTGTCTCCAGGCTGGAATGCAATGGCATGATCTCAGCTCACTGCAATCTCTGCCTGCTGGGATCAAGCGATCCCCCGATTCCCCTGCCTCAGCCTCCCAAGGAGCTGGGACTACAGGAACATGCCACCACACCTGGCTAATTTTTTGTATTTTGGTAGAGACAAGGTTTCACCATGTGGGCCAGAATGGTCTTGATTTTTTGACCTAGTGATCCACCCACTTCGGCCTCCCAAAGTGCTGGGATTACAGGCATGAGCCACTGCACCTGGCCTTCTATAGCCTCTTTGTCCTCTTAATGCTGACCACCCATTGAATCAAGGTTAGATGAGAATTAGAAGTCCCAAATGGGAATTCTTCTTCTTTGGTTTAAATGAAGTATTCATAGACATTGCTGGAAATAGGAGGAAGGTAACCTATAGAAACAAGAGAGAGTCTACAGTAATTTTAAGTCTAGCCTGTAATATAGTTTTTAGATACTGACCATACTCAATACCAGATGTCTGACATCAGAGACTAGATCAGATATGTCATATAGTCATGGTCTTTATATTCACATTTTTCTTAGGATATGTTTCTGAAGACCTCTGTGCATAGACCTGATGGGTTTCATACCTTGTCAAACACAAATCTAGTATGACTGTAGACCTTCTTTTGCTGTCCTTCACTTTCAAATCCTCTCCCTGTTCAGTAAAATCTACTGCTACATTAACTAAATTTAAATCTACATTTAATATATTTTTAGAACTGCTTTTATCTGAAAGCATAATTTCCATTTTTTAGTACATCACTTTAAAATACACACATGAAGGATTCTTTTAAAATGTGAATGATTGATAGATAGATAATGAAAGTCTGTTCACTATTTATTATATGTGTAACACCCATTTCAGGCGAGAGGAGTGAAACTTGTGCAATGAAGTCAGAAAAAAACACTCTTGTTTTGGTCCATGATTCTTGGGTTTTAATTCTCGGAAAGTGAAAACTATCTCACATATTGTTATGCATGTAGCATCCAGAATACATATCCATTGCATTTGCAAACATAGCACAGTTCAATGAATGTTAGCAAAGGTCATGTGGTTTGCAAAAGTGATCAGCTAATTTCACTGTGCAAACTTTGACAAGTGTTTATATTCTATAGGAAGATCAGCATTGATTCAGTGTATTGAGAATAAGTAGAAGTCAAGCATTAAAAGTCCCACTTCATGTAGATAATAATTTAATTTCTAGTTCTCATAATTCAGTTTGAAAGATGTTCAAATTTATTAGACTAATTCCTCAAACTAAAAAAAATAAAAATAAAAATCTGCTAATCCCTTCAAATCCCTTGAAGTTTTGTCAAACTCTAGCTCCTTGAATATAGCTCATATACAACTTGTTAATGTCACAAAGCTATATTGTTTATTGTAATAGGTTATTACTACATTTATAGAATCTTAGAACCATCTTAGAGAGGGGAGAGAATGGTAGAATAGATTTTGGACACTTTTAAACAAGAGTTTGAAGAAGATTGTGTAAGTTCCTGACCTAATGGTTTAAGGTTCATGGACAAAGCTTGCTGAGGCGAGGCTCTTAAAGTGAGTCCTATAGAATTTTTCTTTTTCAGAGACAGGATCTTGCTTTGTCATCCAGGCTGGAATGCAGTGGTGCAATCATAGCTCACTGCGGCCTCAAACTCCTGGGCTCAAGTGATTCTCCCACTTCAGCCTCCTTAGTAGCTGCTACTACAGGCACGCACCACCACACCTGGATTTATTTATTTATTTATTTATTTATTTGAGTCAGGGTCTGGCTATGTTGCCCAGGCTGGTCTTGAACTCCTGGCCTCATGTGATTCTTCTGCCTCAGCCTCCCAAAGTGCTAGGACTGCAGGTATGACCCTATGCCCAGCCAAATCTTATAGATTCAATGAGCCTAATTGGCTATCTTGCTAACTAATTCTTTACTTTTAAGAAGCTCCTAAAATAAACAATAAAGTTACTTACAGTTTTATCTCTCTGAGTAAAAGTTTTGTAACACAGTAAGGGTATGTTAACTCAGACAATAAGCTTTGGGGGTGTATATGGTTTTGGTTACTAGTTGAAAACAGTGACTTCAACACGAGCCAGCTAATATAGCCATGACACATACGATTTTTCTTTTTATTGCAAGTTTCTATATGCAAAAACATAGTTTTAAGTGTATTAAATTGAAACACTATAAATATTTGGATATGTAACCAAGCACTTTTATTGTATAATTTAAAAAAAGGCAGCTGTACAACTAAAATAATGTTGAAAATATATCCAGTATCTCAGAACCACATTAAAGGAAAAAAATCTTATCCTAGATAATGACAGGAAGACTGGAGATATTACACTACTAGAGGTCGTCTTCATCTGTTTAGGCTGCTATAATAAAAATGCCATTGACTGGGAGGCTTAAACAACAAATATTTATTTCTCAGAGTTCTGGAGGTTAGGTAGTCTAAGATCAAGGTGCTGGCAGATTGGGTGTCTGGTGAGGACCTTCTTCCTGATTCATAGATGCTGTCTTCTCTTTGTTTAGTCACATGGCAAAAGGAGCAAGGGAGCTGATATGATTAGACTTTGTGCCCCACCCAAATCTTATTTTGAATTGTAGTTCCCATAATTCCCATGTGTCAGAGGATGGACCCAGTGGGAGGTAATTTCATCATGGGGGCAGTTACCCTCATGCTGTTCTCCTGATAGTGAATGAGTTCTCATGAGATCTGATGGTTTTATTAGGGGACTTTTCCCCCCTTTGCTCTGCACTTCTCCTTCCTGCCATCGTGTGAAGAAGGGCATGTTTGCTTCCCCTTCTGCCATGATTGTAAGTTTCCTGAGGCCTCCCCAGCCATGCTGAATTCTGAGTCAATTAAACATCTTTCCTTTATAAATTACTCAATCTTCAGTATGTCTTTATTAGCAGTGAGAGAATGGATTAATACAGGAGCTCTCTGGAGCCTCTTTTATGGGGGGACTAATCCCATTCAAGAAGACTACCCCCTCATGATCTAATCACTTCCCAAAGGTCCCACTTCCCAGTACCATCACATTGGGGATTTAGGAGGTTGTTTTGGGGGTGACACAAAAGTTCCTTCCATAACAGGAAGAAAAATCAACATAACCTGACATATGCATAATTTAAAAATCAGTATATTCCAATGGAAATCATACAGCCAGGAAACAGAAAGATACTGTAATATGGTGTTCCTTATTTTTACTTCCTGCATATTCAACACATGAGATGGATGTCTATTTTATTGTTTGGCCCATAACTCATGTTTGCATAAATGCTTTTCTACTTCCTTTCAATAATCTTTCACTTTGCTACTTGATTTTCACAAAACCTTACGAAGTATCCCTGACAGCCATATATTATGCCCATTAAGTAGCTAAGAGAATTTCTTTTTAAAGAGACTGTTGGTGGGCCCAAGGGATACTTAAATTCCCATGTCCATTGCAGCACTATTCATGATAGCAAGGTTATGGAATCAACCTAAGTGTCCATCAATGGATGAAAGAATAAAGACAATGTGGAATATGTACACAGTGAAATACTATTTGTCCATTTAAAAATAATAAATCCATGCCATTTGCAGCAATATGGATGGAACTGGAGATCCTTATGTTAACTGAAATAAGCCAGGCACAGAAAGACAACTATTGCATGTTGTCATTCGTATGTGGAAGTTGAAAATCTTCATCTCATTGACATAAAGAATAGAAGAAGAGAAATCAGAGTCAGGGGATGATGTAAGGGTAGGAGGGGGAAATTTATACAAGTTGGTAACTGGGTACAAGCATACAGTTAGATAGAAGAAATAAGTTATCATATTCAATAGCAGACTAGGGTGATTATAGTTAGTAACAATATGCTGCATATTTCAAAGTAGCTAGAAGAGAGGACTTGAAATGTTCACAACACATAGAAATGATAAATGCTCCACGTGACAGCCCAAATACCCTGACTTGATCACTAAACATTCTATGCATGTACAACTACCCACATGTAGACCATGGATATGTACAATATTATGTATCAATAACAGAAAAAGTATAGAGAACTAGAAGGTGAAGACAACTCTTGAAACCAGGTCTTCAGACTAGAAAGTCTTCTTTCTTAGGGCTTACTAACCATTACTTTTCCAGGCTTCATTTGCTGTCATGGTTTTACGTTGTGCAAATCAGAAAGCTCTGCATAAGATGCTATGGGATAATTCTATTTTATAATAATTTTTTTTTGCCAGCAGATAATTTAAATTGAATCTGAACTAGGCAGAAATGTGAAATAGACCAAAAAAATTATCTGCTGCTCCCTACTGACCCAGCCCGCTCAAACTCCCTTTCTCCCATGATCATCCCAGGGAAAACTTCCTCTAGAGGAAGCCATCTAAAATTCATTGATATTAATTTTTTAAAGAGCAATAATGACCACTAAAAGTATTAACTTCTGACCCCTCTCCCTTCCACTGGGACTTTTGCATTCCAAGTAATTAGGTAGAAGGATGCTGTTTTAATTGTCAACAAGAGCCTATGGGTTTTTTTTATTTGTTTATTTTTGTTTCTTAATTTTAGCTGAGAAGTCAATTGTTTTCTAACATTTCTGCAAGGAAACACATATTACATACACGCTGCATTTTAATAGTAGTGGTTGTTCCAAATTCTCCATGGAATAAAAGAATTTCCTACCTTATCAGGTGCAAAGGACAAAATAATACACGTTCTTCCAAACTTTCCGATTCTGTGAAGTAGTGTCACAGCACATAATTGCTAATGGGACGTGCACTCTCTTCTTCTGACCACACACCTGGATTTGCATCTGCCCAAATGTTTCACTGATTCATTAAAAAAAAAATATTGAGCGTCTACTGTGACCTAGTTCCATGTACTTGGAATTATATTGTGAAGAAAACAGTCAATCTCTCTGTACTGAGAAAACTTATATTTTGTGCATTTTCTAGGAATCAAACACCCAAGAATGAATCTCCTTTCTAAACACTTCACCTTTCCTAAACACACGAATTACATTCAGATGTATGTGGGCCTTAAAGACATAAGGGGCATAGGTTATACTGTATCATTTAATTAACCAATATTTATTAAGCATTACCTGACATTCAAGATACAAAATGCATAAGACTTTATTCAGTACATTTCCTGCCCTCTTTAATTTCTTTATTTTTCTATTTAGCACTCATCACTGTCTATGCTACATTTTATAATTGGCAGTATTGATTGTTTGATTCCCTGTTAGAGGCAAGCCACATGAGGTAGGGATGCTAGTCAAGTTTCCTGCCATATCCTCAGCCTAGAGAATGGTGCCTGCAGTAAGGAGATCCGCAAAATATAATTTCTTCCAACATATGTAAGCACTGTGGTGGGAATAATCATGTTAATAAATTCAGCCTTTATCCTGTAGACACTAAAGAATCTGAAGAGTTTTGAAGCAATATCTGCATAATAGGAAGATAGGGCTGTAGCTGGCTTCAGGACAAAAGAGAGTGCCTTAGATTCACAACCATTAAGAGCTACAAATAATGAAGGCAGCTGAGCTTTCATTCTAAATCTTTGCTGATTTTTAACCATGCAGAAAAACACTGTCTATATCAACGCATAAGAATTATCATACATTGCATATAAATACAGAGGCTTCATTCAGAACACGTGAGTCATAAAAGAGTTAACCTGCTGAACAAGGCGTTAACATGCATCCCCAAAGTACCTGATAACCCCGGAGAGCCCTTCAAACACTGGGAGATTCTGGCTCAGTATGTAACAGAATTGTGAACTCTGATAACCCCGGAGAGCTGTTCAAACACTGGGAGATTCTGGCTCAGTATGTAACAGAATTGGGTTAAGAGAACTATATAAGGCTTGAAAAAATACAGAATCATAGAAATTAGAAATAAAAGGGACTGTTAGATCATATTGTCCATCCCCTGCCAAGGCAAATTGTTGCTGACAGTATATTATAGCTTTATTCTTTGCAGTAGAGTTTTACAGGCTTCCCAAGGGAGGTTTCTGATCTGTCCAGAATAATGAATGGGATGAATTTTTTTTTTTTTTTGGCATCTCACCACAAGAAAGCACAGCTTTTTATGGACGACACTAGTTTGAGGAGTGCATTGAAGTCCAGCATCAATTTCTATTAACTTTGTGTGTTATTAGGTACAAAATATAGTCCTGGCTGCTAGAAAGAGAGGCTTATGAGCATTCTTTCTACTTCGTTTAGCACATTGTTTTTTAATAAGTTGCAATATACTTAACTTGATATGCTGGGAATTTAAGAAGATGTCAATAAACTTGAAGAAACATTAAAAATGGAAACATTTTAAACTCCTTACATGATTAATTATATTGTTTTGTTTTGGATTATATGTACAAAATACCAGAACAACTAGACTTATGCAGTTTATTAAAATTAGTAATAGGTTTCCATAATAAATTTCACTGATGCTCACTCTACTCCTGTCTGTCATACACAAGATACACACATCTTTATTTTAATGATGAATCAATGGGGTCCCAGGAAGATTAAGGGATTTGCTCAGATAGTTACTATCAGTTCTAGTACTCACACCCAGGTCTCCTGACTCCTCCTCCAGTGCCCTCTCTAACCCCCTGTTTCTGGTGAGAAAGAGGAACCAAAACGTTGGAAAATGTATTAGGGTTGTTTATCCTAATCACTTGTAATGGTTTTCTGAAATTTGAGCAATTGAACTCTTATCAGAAAATCAATTTTACATCCTTTTCAGCGGCATGCAAGTCCAACTTTTTAAAAATGATAGATATCTGCATTCTACTCCCAGTTTCACAACAAAACATAGAAATAGAAAAATGGTAAACACAAACTTGTCTTGTCACTCATCATCTATTTTTATTTATGGTGAAATGTGAGTCTCATATTTTTTAATCTGGCTGTCTTTGGCAGGTAAATTAATTATAAAATATGAATCTGGCTCTCCAAATGGTAAATTGAAATTTTAACTATTTCTGTGATGTAGGCTCTTTCTCATAATTAAAAAAAATTTTGAATCATTTGTGTATTATAGCCTATGGAGTCTAGGTAGTCTCTGTCTACCATTTTATTTGGGGGAGAAAGTGGTGATGATCCAAAGAATAAAAATCCAAACATCTACAAAAATTAGACAAGCTTTAAAATAATTGATGAAATGAGGCAGATGTGTTCAGGAGCAAACTAGAAAGCACATGGCCAGCCAGGCATGGTGGCTCACGCCTGTAATCCCAGCTCTTTGGGAGGCTGACGTGCGTGGATCACCTGAGGTTGGGAGTTCAAGACCAGCCTGACCAACATGGAGAAACCCCGTCTCTACTAAAAATACAAAATTAGCTGGGCATAGTGGCAGGCACCTGTAATCCCAGCTATTCGGGAGGCTGAGGCAGGAGAATCGCTTGAATCCAGGAGGCAGAGGTTGTGGTGAGCAGAGATCGTGCCATTGCACTCCAGCCTGGGCAGCAAGAGGGAAACTCCATCTCAAAAAAAAGAAAAGAAAAGAAAGCACATGGCCCAACTAAAGCATCCAGTGAGAATTGCTGGTACATGCATTTATACTAATTACTATGGGCCAGGCACTCCTGTGTAGTTTACAGGAATTAATTCAGCCAATCTCCACAGCAGCCTGAATGAAAAGGTACAAACATCATTCCAATTTTAAAGTCAAGAAAAGTGAGGCATGGGGAAGTTAAACAACTTGCCTAAAAAACACAGCTCAGAAGGGGTGGAAGCAGGAGGAAACCCATATCCATGTTCTTAGCCACTATAGGGTAGGGCCTCTGCTCAGTTCCACAGCCACAGGGACATAGGACCGATTTGGTCACCTTCAATTTTTCGACAGAAGTCAGAAACCCAGCTTTTTATATAAACTCTCTTAATTTTAAAATGTGAGTGACTAATTAAGAATATCTTAAAACACAATGTGATTCGAACAGAAAACTTCTACAGGCTGGATTTGGCCATAAACCTCTAATTTATGACCTCTGCTTTGTCCCTAAACATCACGTGACAAAGATTTGCATATTTCCAATTTTAATTCGCCGTCTCCAGTGCCCCCTCATGAATTAGATTCTGTTTTCTGCCCGTGAGCACAAGCTAGTGAGATGCTCATTGGTCAAAGAGATTTGTAAAAGGCGGGCAGAGCTCATCTCGGGAAACCTTCAAGGAATCCCGAGAATGAGAAAACAGAACATTCAGACAGCGCAGCCTGCTCCCGTCCAGAACTACCATGGGAGCGCCATTCTCAAGCAGGACACACACTCGTGCTGTGATGAAAGGCCTCTTTATTCAGAGAAGCGGAAAAAAAACATAGTCTGGAAATTACCCCAGATTTGAAGCAGACACTTGAAATCAAGGCCAAGACCAAAACACATGTTTCATTCTACTCGCAGAGCCAGCTACCAAGGCCGTGATCTGAATGAGACTGAGCCTAGATGCGTAGGGACTTTTCCTTAGTAAGTGCTACTTTTGTTTTCTAAATAGACTTTGAGACTAAGGCCATATTTTTTAATTATAAAATTATGGAACTAAACCCTAAATGGATTCCCTTTTACTAAGAAATGGCGTTTCAATGATCTAAGATTTTTTGTGGAGCCTCCAAACACACATTAAGAAATCTGCCTCTAATAATACTTAAAGTGTGTTAATTTACCCCGATTCTATCCTGCGGTCAACAAATTTATTTACATACACCAGTAGTTTAATCTCACAATAGTACTACTTAAAGGCCAGACAGGATTTGTCCGAAGTTATAGAACTACAGAGAGGAAGAACTAGGATTTAAATCTTGGTCTTCTGACCCCGATGCCACTGATCTAACTACTGATTATACTAAGCTACTTCAAATAGGCAGCATTTCCCTAAATGAAAGCATCGCTAACAGCCATGGACTTGAGCCTGGCAAAAATTGATAATGAACATTAATTGATTTGAACTAAGGATCTCTGTAATATTTTTCTTCTAATACGGAAGGTAGTAAATGCAACAAGAAGAAAATTTATATTTTATGTTAAGCAGAAATATCTGTTATTCTGTGATGACCTAAACAAGGGAAATGAGCGTTAATCTTCTGAGTGGAAACAAAAGATCTGACTTTCTTTAGAATATATTGTGTCAGATAGTAAGACGTTTCTTCTTTTTGGAGGTAATGAGGTTGGTTAATCTTACATAGTAGTGTTCCCCAAGTGTAGGACTATTTTGCAATATTTTAAAATGCTACAGTTATTTTATTAATTTAAATTTCACTGAGATAAATTGAAATTTAACTCATTTAAAAAGTAATAACTTTTGTACAATTTCTTTGCTTTTTTTGTTTGTTTTTAGGTGGAGTCTCACTCTGTTGCCCAGGGTGGAGTGCAGTGGTGCCATCTCAGCTCACTGCAACCTCTGCCTCCTGGGCTCAAGTGATTCTCCTGCCTCAGCTTCCTGAGTAGCTGGGATTATAGGCATGGGCCTATATCCCTAATTTTTGTATTTTTAGTAGAAATGGGGTTTCACCATGTTGGCCAGGCTTGTCTTGAACTCCTGACCCCAAGTGATCCACCTGCATGACCTCCCAAAGTGCTGGGATTGCAGGCGTGAGCCACTGTACCCAGCCTTTCTTCGCTTTCTTTATGAAGAATAGTTTTGAATTTTGTTGGTTGAGTTCATTGTGTAAGATGTCAGCAAAGATTAGTAGAATGAATGTACTGGAGTGAAACTTGTTCCCAGTGGTCCCTAGATGCATTTAAGATTGTTCAAGATCTAGGATCACAAATTTTGAGATGCTCTATTTTCAGAATAAATATTAATTTTATGGCTTAATTCTGGTCAGGTGGAAGAGAAGAAGCCAAAAGAAAAAGAAAATTGTTTCTACTATTAATACATAATCTGTTCCGTCTACTATACTTTATGTTTCTTGACAGCAGGGTGTAGCTCATCTCTGCATTCTCATTCTCGACTCCTGCCAATGTGTCTCCAACTACAGTGTGTGGTACTTGATGCATGATGTATGTCTCAAGAAATAAAAGAAGATAGAGAGACAGAGACAGAGAGAGAAAGAATAATTTCCTCATGCTTCACTACAGGTCTAGATAGTGACAGACTGATAGATCCATCAAAATCACCACCACCCCTACAAGAAATGCTTGTCTATTCACAGGTGTTCGATCTACTCCACTCCTTCCCAACCCTCATAACCTCCACTCCTCCCAAAGCCTTTCGAACACACAGGGCTCTCATCCTCTCACCACCCGCACTTCCCAAGAATGCACATTCAGAAAAACAACCAACATCTCTCAATAAACCCGAGTATAAACTTCCTGCATCTTTGTGTTACCCAGAGACAAGTTATAACGCATTTCCACCTCTTGCTAAAGGAAGTACAGATGTTGGTAGAAAAATGGCAGCAGAGCCTTTCCAGGACCTGAAACTCATTCCAGGAGAAAGAGCATGGTGGAAAGAAGTGGATAGAGAGGGTGTGATAGAGATGGGTGGACAGATGAGGAGGAAGAAATTCACATGTGGTAAGTTTAAGCAAAGTCACCTATTGAGAAGTTATATTAAGCTTATATTTCGTGAGAGCAAACACTTCTGGAAGGAAGCAAAGCTGCTTTCTTCTTCACACCACCCAGCACCCCCATCTCCATTTTATGTCTAGATATTTCTGAGTTCTGGGTCCTTAGGGCACACAAGAGTCGTTTGATAAAAAAGAGAGACAGGGAGTAAAATATTTTGGTTTGTAGTTTCTGGGACAGTTCATACAGATCCCTACAGCCTTCAGAGAGGAAGCTGGGTTACCTTCCCATCATGGCGAGTGACAGTCCCTATGCCCTGAGTGGTAAGGTGAAATTTTTCATGGGGCAATGAGGTGTAGGTTGAGGAGGAAGAGAAGAAAAAAGAAAAGAAGGGAGAGAAAACAAATGCATTCCATGTGTTCACATATTGATTTCTTCATTGTGTTAAATTTCATACTATGTGGCAAAGCTAGGAGAGCTATTATCTTAATTTTACGGAAAACTGAGGCATAGAGGAAGTAAAGAAAAGTGACCTCAGCATTCAGAGCTAGAAAGTGACAGAACTAGAAATGGAATGCAGTTCCTTTAGTATCTACCTCAGGACTAGATTCAACAGAATACACTGATTATAATATTTTCATTATACGGCAACTAATAAGATAGAAAAAGTGACAGTGAAAATATAAATGGATAGCCATCCAGAGGGATCAGTGAACATTCATATATTTAAAAAGTTGTTGGGGGAAGTGGGTACAGAAATAGAATGAATAAGATCTGTTATTTGATAGCACAACAGGGCGACTACAGTAAACAATAATGTATCGTGCATTTTAAAATAACTAAAACGGTATAATTGGAATGTTTGTAACACAAAGAAAGGATACATGTTTGAGGTGACAGATACCCCATTTACCCAGATGTGAATATTATACATGTATGTCTGTAGCAAAATATGTACCCCATAAATATATACAGTTACTGTGTACCCATAAAAATTAAAAATTAAAAAAGTATGTGATCATGCAGAATCACATTCCTAAAATAGAAAGATGTATACACATTACAAAATGCATGTAGATGTATATACATTAAATGTATTTATTTTTAAAGTAAAAAAATAACAAATACAAAATACTGTGATTGCTACTATAAGAAGATATGTATACATATGTAACAAACCTGCACGTTGTGCACATGTGCCCTAGAACTTAAAGTATAATAAAAATTAAAAAAAATAGAAGATGAAAATGTTTTCCTCACCAAAGCTGGATGATGTTATTTCCATAGTTAACATTTCCTATACCATTTTAATTTAAAACATGTTTTCATTCACAGATATTACAGATACTGGCTTTAAACATCTCTCATATACAGCGTTTATATACGAGTGTACTTTGTAAACAACACGTAATAAAACACAGAATTTGGTTTCAAAAAGATCTCTTTTCCCATCCTAGTTCCCATGTGTATGACCTTAGGCAAATGTCCTTTTCAGCCAATATGGGCTTTTAAAAAAGTCTTTATGTGATTGTTTGTGGGAATTAAAAGAGATAATGTGATACATAACAGCAAGATCACTGTATATTAAGTTATGCAAACAGAAAACAGTAGTAGAAAACAGAAACAGTATTAGAGCAATTATGGGGCAGAAAAGCCATAATTAATTTTTCTCTGGCATGTTAGAAATATTTTCTTTTCTTTTTTTTTTTGAGATGGAGTCTTGCTCTGTTGTGCAGGCTGGAGTGCAGTGGCACAATCTCAGCTAACTGCAACCTCTGCCTCCTCCCCAGTTCAAGCAATTGGCATGCCTCAGCCTCTCAAGCAGCTAGGATTACAGATTACAAGTGCCCACCACCACGCCCGGTAATTTTTGTACTTTTAGTAGAGATGCAATTTCACCATGTTGCCCAGGTTGGTGTCGAACTCCTGACTTCAGGTGATCCACCAGCCTCGGCCTCCCAAAGTGCTGGAATTACAGGCGTGAGCCACCGCGCCCAGCCAGAAATATTTTCAACATTTGAATTTTAGTAAGGGAGATACATGCCTGCTGTAATCAAAAAATAAAGTTTACATTTAAGGAGATGGTCAGTGATGGGGCAAATTGACATGGTTGTTCCATCAGTAGGATGCGGTGGGAAGTGCACAGCACTGTTTCCGTGTTGTTTCAGCCCAAAGTGCATACTTTGAATCTAATCATGGGAAAATATTAGTTAAAATCGACGTGATGAACATTCTACAAAGTGTCTGGCCTGTAACTTTGACAAATTTGAGAGCTGTAAAAGTGGAGGAAAAGCTGAGGAGCTGCTCCAGGTGGAAGGGGATTAAACAGGCATCAGTGGGTACAATATGTGATCCTGTGTTGAGCCTTTTTGCTGCTAAGGGCACCACTGAGGAAGTGAGCGAAAGTTGAATGGGGTTTCTCCGTGTACTTATACTGCTTTTTTTTTTTTTTTTTTTTTTTTAGTTTTTCTATAAATTTGATGCTGTTTTAAAATGAATTACGTTTTAAACGAGATTATGCTTGTCAAGTACCTGGCGTAGTGAATGGCATGCAATCGGTATTAAATTCATATCACTTTTGTTCCCATAGTACAGCAGACAGCACTTCTAGTTACATGTAACTTACTGAATGTGAATTTTGCTGTTATTGTTTAAACATAATATAAAATCGAGGAAAGCACAAAGACATTAAAAGCCTTATTAGATCATAAATTTCTAGACTTGAAGGATATGGTCCTCTTCATTTTTGTTTCATCCTCTGGGATCATGCATTAAGCAAAGTCTCCTAAGTACGTTTTGAATAATAAACTATTGGCAATTCCTTGCTTCAACAAGTTAAATAGAGATAAAAATATTGTATCCTCTGTTTTCATTTGACACAATATTTGATGGTTTACAAATAAGCTTCTGCTTTCATTGTCAGAGAAAACGAATCCAGAGTTTAAACATCTATATTTAAGTATAAAATTTAACTTGAAGCTTTTCTTAAGAAAAATGAAAAAGAGAAAAAGGAATTGTAATTACTTTGTGGCTGGTCTGGTGAATAACATGTTGAATAGCACCCAGATACATTCTACCATAGGCAGGTCTATTTTCTATTAACCATCTTCAAATATTTTTGAGTTAATGTCTACATTTAAATGAAAATGCATGTCTCCCAACCCAAGCCATTTCAGAAAAGGTTTAGGTTTTCTTTTGTGCAGTCTTTTATGATTCAGCTGCTCTGGGAGAAACAGAATGAAATCAATCTCATTTCTTGTATATTTTATCACCTGATTTCAGAGATTCTCTGCTTTGATTACTTTAAAAAAATGGCAGAGTTCTATGATGCTGTCACTGACTGACATACAGACGTAAAGCCTCAGATAAGAATGTGTGGTAATCAGATAAAAAGGCCTGGGCTCTACTAAAAGGTGCTGGTAATTTCCCAACTGAAGGTGAGGCTTGCAGAACCTGCAGAGATAGGATAGGAGCAATTTGCACCCAAGCCCTCACTCTTAGGAGAAACCCTTTCTCTGTAATCTCCATTCTTCCTCTAACTGCAAAGTAGTCCCAAGAGGTTTCTTTCAGAAAACTTCTCTTAGCCTTTCTTCCCCTTGTTTTGTATGATTGCTGATTCAAACTCGGTGATTCTGTTCTTGATCAAGCACATGCTCTGGGCTGAGAAAAAGAACATGAGTTGTCTTTTTTTCTAATGCCTAAATCAGTCCCGTAAGATTAATGTGCTAAATGTTATCTAAGTCCTTAGCAAAAATGGAATGTGTCTTTCTAAGGAACTAAATCACTCCAGAAACAGAGCGTGACCTTGAGATTTTCCCCTTTTGTCTACTACAGACAGCAATGATTCTCATGTGTCAAAAGAAAAATGGAAATCAGTGATTCAGAGCTCACAAAGGGACTTGGCCAAGTTTTCTCCAGTAGAATTCTATTCTGATGCCCAAGGTGGTAAACATTGGGTTTCTCTGGCTATGAAGATAAAGAAAGCCATCGAAGAGCAATTGGGAAAGCCGTCTAATTTTTCTAGTAGGCAAACTTCATGTAGAAGGATAAAAAATTTGGATTTAATCAGTCCATCAGTGGAATCTACTATCAAAGACAGTTTTAATTCTACAAAGTTCGGCCAACTTGTTTTATGATAAATATATGATATATTGGAGATTGCCAAGTCTAAATGACCCAATTATTAATCTTTTATGACCCTATGATATTATGTATAGTTTTTTCTAAGGTCATTATGATCTTTGTGGTATTTGACAGTTCCACAATAGAATTTTAAGTACTGGACCAACGGAATAAGGAAAAGGTGAAATAGTTAAGGCAAAGTTGCTCTTTATTCGTGAATCATTTTCCTTCTGTCATATGTAGTGGAAGTGTACTTTTGAACCCAATTGTGAAGGACTCTAAGGGGTGTGCAGTATACCTCATCAAATAGGAGGTTATCGTTTGGGAAAGCAAAAAGCCATAATGCAAATTTTAAATTAGTATTAGAAAAAGCACCTACAATGGCTTTGATTATCCAGCCAGCTATGAATAGAATATTACTTGTTGGCTTTTATCAGTGTGTTATTTTGTTACTGCATTAAATTATTCATAATGTATAGTAATAAACCTACAGCCTTTGATATTCCAGTGCATCTTTTTGTCTTCTGAAGACTGTGGGGTTTAAAGCAACTATTGATAAAAGAGAAAGGAACAGAATGGTCAGTTCACACCTCAGCAAACCTCCTAACCAGAGCCTAATAGCAATTTATTATGTATCTTTAAAATGCAATTATGGTACCAGAAATTTTTCAAAGAAACGTTTCACTAAAGGGAGACAAACCATGAGCTAGCTGAGATTGTGTTTAACCTCATGAATAATAGCACATAAACATGCACAGTGCACACTCAAGCTAAGCACCTAGTTGTCTTTCTCAGTAGTGGAAAAGCACGGAATATAACACACTGAGAAAAGTAATTCAACACCTGTGTCAAACACTATTTGCCTTTAACAGCTCTCCTCCTTCTTTTTGCATGAAACAATCAGTGATAGGGTGGCTCTTCCTAGGGCTGACCACGAATCCAGCGGACAGTCACAAACAGCTCAACAGCACCTGCCTTTGCAAATGGCTCTGGCAAGCGTAAGCCACAGGGTGATTTTCGTGTAGTTGTCTTATGGAAAGGATTACTGTTCATGAAATGCCCATTCCTGCCATGATTGTGCATTGAAAGAGGTTGGTGTATTACAATACAAGGACCTGTATTTGGAACTCTAGGCAGTGCCTGCAGGTGGGAACGTGAGAGCGAAGCATGAAGTACTCGCAGAGGAGGAGAGAAAATAGAAGTGGTTGATTGAGTCTGACTTATGGAAGGTCTTGGATTCTGTTCTGAAGGTTCTGCACTTTATTATAAAGGTGGTAGAAAGCATTCAATCTACAGCATATAATAGAGTATCTAGATACTGACATATAGGAATGTTTTAAACGTCATTCTTTCTCATGCTTGTGGGTTGGTATTTTCTCTCCACTGCACTTTTGCTGTTGCAATTCTTCTCACCTAGAATTCTCTCTCCTCTCTTCTGTACCCATTGCCAATAACCATTCCTGATGAACTCAAAATTAACCCCTCTCTGACGCTGCCTGTATCATCCCATTCAAAAGTCCTTATTATGCTTTAATAACCATTTTAAATTGATTTTAGATGTGTGATTTTTTTTCACCTTTTAATGTCTCTGAAATCCACATGCACCTTACAATTGATCATTTCTTAGAATTACTGCCCACCAGGCAGCAGTGGCAAGGTCGTGGTCTGCCAGTGTGTGTGATCACATGGTCATCACTGCTATTCTTCTCTTCAGTTGAGTTATGCACCTAGTTAGCACTAAACAAGTTAAGGTTAATCGCCATTGAAAATGACTTGAAAGGATGACACAGTGCCTCACTACTGAAACACTAGTTACTGTGTATGCAGAAAACACAGAAGCAGAGCAGAGGGCCATGCATTTTATATTAGTGGAGCAAGTATTCAAAGTAACAGACAAGTGCTTTATAGGACCCAGGAAAGCAAAGTACCCACAAGTAGACGATGCCGGGTTGCTTTATTATGGAGGTGTTTGCGAAAGGATTGCTATCACCTGCCAGGCTGTGCAGCTCATGCCAGGGGCATGGCCAAATCCCTGAGAATGAATGAAAGAAATTTCAAAGCAACGAGAAGCTGCTAGGACCCATTCAGCATTTGTACCACTAGCATTGGGGTAGGCTGTTAAATTGTATGGGTATTTTTTTCTCTCAAAATGGCACATACAGTATGTGTCCTTCATCGTAAGTCATACAATTATATACATTTGATGAGATGTAATAATTTCTTTGCAGCGTGTATAGTGCTTTTTATTTCCCTCCATCTTTTTTTCTTCCTTGTAGTTTTGTCTTCATCATAACCAGATGGTAGGCAAACTGAAAGCAGGGTTCTTTTCTGCTTGCTTTTTGGATTTTTGTTTGTTTGTGACAGAGTCTCACTCTGCCTCCCAGTCTGAAATGCAGTGGTGCGATCTCTGCTCACTGCAACCTTCGCCTCTCAGATGCAAGCAATTCTCCTGCCTTAGCCTCCCGAGCAGCTGGGATTACATGCATGTGCCACCACGCCCAGCTAATTTCTGTATTTTTAGTAGAGGCGGAGTTTCACTATGTTGGCCAGGCTGGTCTCGAACTCCTGACCTCAGGTGATCCACCTGTCTCAGTCTCTTAAAGTGCTGGGATTACAGGCGTGAGCCTCTGCACCTGGCTCTCCTTGCTTTTTGTGTAATTCTCTGCCGTTGCCCAGTACCTGACACATAACAATTTTCCATATGTTACAAAAATAACGGGAACCACTGTGTTCTGCTTGTGTGTTTTCCACAAGGAGAAAAAGCAGTTAACAGAAGAGATGCTAAAAGAAAGCTTCAACCAGGTCTAACCCACTGAACTCACATCCTTTATATTTGGCAGTGTGGTCCACTAGAAAGAACAGCAACTTTGAGATCGACCCAAGCTCATGTAAAGGAACCATTCCTGATGAAATATATCAATGTCCTGATGAGGCAAAGTCATGAACCTGTCTATGCCAGGCTTCCCCACTACAAAACAGATACATAAGTACTAATTTACAGCAATCTTTACCTGGGAAAACACGTTTAACACCACGTATGATTCATAGCACATGCTTTGCAAGTGTCCATTTCCTTTCCGTCTTCCTCTTTCCCCCTTGATGGCTCACCCAGGAGAATCAGCCGGGAGTCGTTTATTTGAATTAGTACTTGGGTGCTAAGGCGAGTTCTGCCATAACGTTTTTAAATCCTGCTATAACAAGAATTACCTGTGAAGTTTTGTTTGTTTGTTTAATAGAGATACTTGTTTCCCACTTTGGAGACTGCAATTTATAGTCTGGGATGGTGGCCAGGAATCTGTATTTTTAAATAGCTCCCGGATCAGGTGATTGCGACACACATGGGATTGAGAATTACTGTGCTAATAATACTAGTTATTACTATCATTCGTTCTAATTTAAAGGTTATATTGACATCTATTTGGGGAACAGGAGGGTTGAAAAAAACAAACCAACAATGCAGAAAAACATTGAAAAGTGCCTCTTCTACAATACTTTCTAGATGAGTTTCTTGAGGTTGGAAAAAAATCATGATTTTTAGTATCTTCTGTTCCCTTCAGAGTCATAGGGCACTTAGTGATAATTTTTTGAAGTTGCATGCTAAAATGCAGTCTCTTGATTCACACTAAAATTAATGGTTACTGCTTAGTCTTTAAATATTTAAGATAAAATCTGCTCAGACAAATCCTGATCCTATCCTTCATATAACTTCTGGCTACTATAGACTGTTATTATCCCTTCCAAACACCATGGGAGTGTTATAATCATTAATGCAGACACAGACATCTTAGATTACTCAAATGGACATACGGAAGAGGGTTAATAAAGAAAATGGTGCAGTAATCATTTAAAGCAGTCTTTGTTTGATTTTCCAGAATATCATCATCATTAGATGCATCTTGATGCCAAAACACACACATACAGACACATCAGCTAAAAATACGAATCGCCATTACTTTTAAGTTTCCCTGACCCAATAACCGTAAGTATCGTATAAACACATAAGCCAGAAAGACGAAATGTCACTGACTGAGTGCCTGTTTAGTGCCTAGCAACACACCAGGAAACTTAGGCTTGTTTTTTGTTTGGGTAAAGTATCAAACATTTGGAAGGTAGGAATGATTTATACTTTATGCAAACAAAAAACAAGCAAAAACCAAACCAAAATAAAACCAAACTCAGGCTCTGCAAAGCTAACCGATTTGCCCAAGATATGAATAGTAACACCCAGAAGGCGGTCAGGCTCCTAAAGTTAATGTTCTTTTTACATCAATCCCATACACAAATCTAAGCCAACAACAATAAAAGACTGGGTTCTGCCTGAAGCCCAGGGAATTTTAAATCATTGAAGAGACCCCTCCCACCAAAATAAATGTTGTTGCTCAGCAGTGTGTATTCCTGAGATTGTGGCCTTAAATAAAAACAGAGTGGAGTTTGTGTGTCAGATGTTCTGGGAAGACCTTGGTGCTCCCCCAAATCCTCCTGTACCTACTTGCAGGATAAAAAAGAGCCTCTCCTGATACTTGGGATTTCTCCATCAGAACTTTACCCAGTAGCTTAAAGCTCCATGCCTATTCAGATTCTCTTCCCCCTGGGAGGTGTAACACTTTAAACTGTCATCAGTCATTCACATTTTAGTTTTGACCTGGGGATTACAAAAGAGGAAAGGAGGGCACTAGTATCTGACTGGGGAGAGAGAATCTCCCAGAATAGAGCAGCTTCCCTGACAACCCTCACCCAAGAACCGACATAGCCTAGAGCTGGCCTCGCGCACAGCACCCTACAAGGTGGAATATGTTATAGAATTTAGATTAGACACAATCTTCTTGTCCCAGATTCAGGAACTACCCCCCAAGAAGCCTGAAGCCTCATCAAATCTGGGCTAAACTATATATTTATTTCACTATACATTCTGCATGTATGTAATGGCTCTCCCCTAAGTCATTACTTCTAGGGAAAGTGTTTTAAATTTTTTTCCTTCATCCTGTTAGAAATAATCTTTTACAGAGAAAAACTTCTGTAAGTACCTATATCTCAACAGCACACTTTTAACACTGACAGCTGGGGTTCAGTACATCAACTCTGTATCTTCTACCTGTCCACTGTACCCACTCACAGATTTGAATGAACTGCTTGTCACTGGGGAGGAACCACAGGAAGTTCTTACTTACGGTGGTCACACTTTAGGAGAGAGACTTAGTGCTGAGGCTTTTCCTCATGGAGAAAGCTGTGGGGGGCAGATTAGGTAGCTGCGTAATCTCTGGGATGTCGTGCCTGCTTTGCTTTACTCTGGCAAAACAGAGAGCCACCTGCGCAATGTTTCCAAGAAGGGACGAAGGGTGCCACGGAGTTTCTGAAGGAAGAAACGCAGGTAATTTGATGTTCTCCGGCTAGTGGCTGCCAGCTGTCTTAATCTTATAGTGGACATTAGCAATAATATTTAGTGAAAGACTCTATTTTGGAAAGTAGGGATTGACATTTACTCCATCAGTCTGTGTCTCATCTGTGTAACTATAATATGAATCTAAAAGAGATATCATACATGGAACAGTGAGAATACATGGAATTCTGTTTTATTTTAAATTCAGAAATCAATGGACTTGCATTAAAAACATATTCTTATAAAGGAGAAATAAAAATATGTTGTTTCCAATGTTTTCGCATAATCGCAGTGACATCTTAGACACATTGGAAAGGACAGCTGCTTAGTATGTTTTCGGAACATTTGGAAAAATACATCCAATGGCAGGAAAATTGTTAGGTAAACTTTTGTGTATTTATTGGATAGTCTTTAACAGTAATCAGCCACTGATGCTGGTGAAGGCTATGTAGTAACAAGGAAACACGTTCTTGTTAAAAGATGAAAAAGGGGAACTAACACTAAACATCTACATTTGTGTCAAGTATTAAAAATCTAAATGTATTATTTAATGGAAAACATTAAATCATATAGATCTATCTGTGAACTTGGTCAAATATCATATTTATTTTGAATTATTTAAATATAATTGATCTTATTTTTACCCAAGATAATATATTTCTCAGTAGAGACTGGATAGAGGGCTAATTTAAAAGAGAAGGCTACTAGTTAATTTCTGCATTTCTCTGTGTTATCCGAGAATGAGTTGCATCTAATTTTGAATGCTGTGTATTGTGTTAGGCGTTTAGAAGTTTTTTCCTGCCACTTGATACAGCAGGCAAAAGCAGTTCATTAGGTAATCATCATCCAGAAATTTAAAGGTGAGATCTGAAGAGACTATTTCTTGCTTTTGCTTTTATTTTTCGGTTTGCTGCTTGCTTCTTTTGATTTTCATTTATTTTGACTCTGAATTGTGAAATTAGATCACCCTGCTCTAAGACATCTTCTACATATGAAAAAATAGAGTTTCAAGAAGGTACAGCTGCAAGTGCAGTCTCGTGACAAGACTTGTCACTGTTCTCTGTTGATTTGACTGAATGCTAGCTTTGTTCCTTCTGGCCTTTGGGCACCTCTCCCTCAGGAACCGGTGCCACAGGCCACGGATGGAACTTCAGGCCTCTACCTGATTCGCTTTTTCTGATTATGGAGAAAACACAAACAGATCACATCACTTATCAAAGACACCTAGTAGTTTTCAAAATACAGATGAAATCTTCAATGTGAATCATTCGTGTTTAAAAAAAATAGGTAAGAGAAAATAATGCATAAAGAGTGAAATACTTTTCAGCTATTAAAGAGTTTAATTGTTACACTGCTCCTTCGTAGCTGAGTGACTGATGATTTAATTTCCGAACTTCGGTTTTCCTTATGTCTCTTTTCCACTATGGGTTTCAAATAAGGCAACATTTTCTTGAAAACTAAAAATACCTCACACACATAAGTAAAACGAAGTCAGGGTGTGCTGGTCCTTGAAATGGGGGAGACAGCCAGGAGGAAGAAGAAACAACCAGTAGAAAAATAGAAGGAAAATGATGCCAAAAATAATTAAATATTAGCCTTTTTTAAAGGTTTTACTATTTAACCATTACTAATGATCTGCTCTGTTTTCATATGCTGTGATCTTAAAACATATAAGATAAACTTGAATGTATCTTTAGTCCAAGGAAGAAAAATTAATTAGCTGCTCAAGTATATAAGTTAGCAAGTAGAACTATAAAGTTCTATACTAAAATAAGTCAGATGATTTCAATGCTGTTCTCTAAGAACTTATAAATGAGTAAGAAATATAAAACAAACTAGATTAAGGGATATATGGCAACATAGGACAAATAGAAATTTAGGAGAAACTCTCTATATGTGTGTGTATATCTATGTGTGTGTGTGTGTGTGTGTGTGTGTATTAGGGGTGAAAGGAACTTTTCTTCCACCCCCTGAGGGTTCAAACGTTTGAGCCTATAAAACAAACTGACAATAGACAGATTGACAGGAGAAAAGGCATACAAATTTGTTAAAATGCAAGCCCATGAGCATCACACAAAGTATGAGACTCAAAAAATGGCCAGGTGGTTGACGCTTAAATCCTCTCTTCACAAGGAATAGGGATGTTGAGGGTGTAGGCACTTTTAGAGGAAGAGTAAATGAGTTGTAGAGGAGGTGAATGGTCCAGAAAAACAAACAATGTGCCCTGGGACCAAGTTCCTCTGGCTCTGAGGTGTGGTGTCTACTCTAGTCTGCCTTCCTGCACTGTGTATCAACCTCCTTCCATTGATGAGATATCTTGAGAAGCATCTCACAACCATTGAACCTCTCCTGGGGGATGTAGCTTTTAGGCAAATAGGAGAACTTTAGAGAAAGCTCTTCTTTGCATTTGCAGCTCCACGGGTGTTCTCAGTTTTAATTCCAAATGGCATATTTTAGGGTATCATTTTCTGAACCTCAATAATGTATAATCTATATTCAATTATTATTTACTATCATACATTGAACATATATTATCTCATGCATTTGTATATTTTTATATGTTCTAGGGAAAAAATATAAAGGTGGGCAAAGATATAGGAGAGAAATGGGTATGAGTGAAGAAAGACTGAAAAAATCGGAAGCCAAAGTTGCAGCCCAGATTCTTGGTTTATTCTAGTGCCAAATTAGAGATATTTATGACTTTTTCATTTGGACTTTACAGACTGCTGCTAGTACTAAAACCGCCACCACCACCACCACCACTACTACTACTGCAGACTAGAAAATGATTACTATGTGCTGGACTCTTTGCTAATCATTGTTCCCCATTGTCTCCTTTAAGACTGATAACCCCATCTACAGGTGAGCATCTTAACATGTCAGTAACAACCAGCCAGGAAGGGGTAGAACAGAGACGTAAATTCACACCTGGTTGACTCCAAAATCCATACTCTTAACCTCCAACTATTCTGTCACCTTTTGAGTTAAAAGCATTTTACAAAGAGAAGATTAAACACCTAAGTTTGTAAAATATCATATTTCCATTTCACATGTTAGGTTTAGATAATCATGGCAGAAAATAACATACTGCCTCAATTTTTCACGTGTAGACCAATTTTGACTTTAAACTCAAAAGTGAGTGCAGGGATATTGTCATGTCTTTTGTATCTCTGTGCTTTTGTGGCCTGAATAAAGGTGACTTGCATTCAGTAAATTATTGTAAAATATTTAAATAAATATATCAGTTTCACATATTTCTTTGCTTCTACTTTCATTCATCATATTGTCATATAAAATTTAATATTTTAAAGATAATGTCGGTATATTTTTGAATTGGTAAGTTTTTGCTTTCTGGTGCAATCCTCAAGCTTGCCATTTTGAGACAGAAATACAAAAAAGGGGACATTTTGATGTTTTTCTTACAATGTAGAGTCAAGAACACTGGTTTGAGATGAGCACACCTAAATTTCAGTGCCCATTCTTAAGGTTGCTGACGATGGATCCCAAAGCAGAGCACTGAAGGTTTTTGAGCTTGGCTTTTCTCATTTATAATTGGTAGAATCTTTGATTTGCATTTCCCTGATCATTAGTGATGTTGAGCATTTTTCCATATGTTTATTGGTCATTTGTATATCTTCTTTTGAGAATTGTCTGTTCATGTCCTTAGCCCACTTTTTGGTGGGATTGTTTTTTCTTGCTAATTTGTTTGAGTTTGCTGTAGATTCTGTATATTAGTCCTTGTCAGATGTATAGATTGTGAAAATTTTCTCCCACTCTGTGGGTTGTCAGTTTACTCTGCTGACTGTTCCTTTTGCCATGCAAAAGCACTTTGGTTTACTTAAGTCCCATCTATTTATCTTTATTTTTCTTGCATTTTTTTTTTGGGGTTCTTGGCCATGAAATCTGTGCCTCAGCCAATGTTTAGAAGGGTCTTCCAATGTAATCTTCTAGAATTTTTATAGTTTCAGGTCTTAGATTTAAGTCCTTGATCCATCTTGAGTTGATTTTTGAATAAGGTGAGGGATGAGGATCCAGTTTCATTCTCCTACATGTGGCTTGCCAATTATTCCAGCACCATTTGTTGAATAGGGTGTCCTGTCCCCACTTGATGTTTTAGTTTGCTTTGTCGAAGATCAGTTGACTGTAAGTATTTGGTTTTATTTTTGGGTTCTCTATTCTGTTCCATTGGCCTGTGTGCCTATTTTTATACCAATACCCAGGCTGTTTTTGTGACTATGGCTTTATAGTGTAGTTTGAAATCAGGTAATGTGACGCCTTCAGATTTGTGCTTTTTGCGTAGTCTTGCTTTGGCTACATAGGCTCTTTTTTGGTTCCATATTAATTTTAGGATTTTTTTTATAGTTTCTGTGAAGAATGATGATGGTATTTCGATGAGAATTGTGTTAATTTGTAGATTGTTTTTGGGAGTATGGTTAGTTTCACAATATTGATTCTACCTACCCATGCGCATGGGATGTGTTTCCATTTGTTTGTGTTGTCTATGATTTCTTTCAGCAGTGTTTTGTAGTTTCCCTTGTAGAGGTCTTTCAGTTCCTTGGTTAGGTACATTCTTAAGTATTTTATTTATTTATTTATTTATTAGCAGCTATTGTAAAAGGGGTTGAGTTATTGACTTGATTATCAGCTTGGTGCTCTTGGTATATAGAAGAGCTACTGATTTGTGTACATTAATGTTTTATCCAGAAACTTTGCTGAATTATTTTATCAGTTCTAGGAGCTTTCTGGAGGAGTTTTTAAGGTTTTCTCTGAATACAGTCATATCGTCAGCAAACAGCAAGAGTTTGACTTCCTCTACTGATTTGGATTCTTTTTATTTCTTTCTCTTATCTGATTGCTCTGGCTTGGACTTCCAGTGCGATGTTGAAGAGAAGTGGTGAGAGTGGGCATCTTTATCTTGTTCCAGGTCTCAGAGGGAATGCTTTCAACTTTTCCCCATTCAGTATTATGTTGACTGTGGGTTTGTCATAGATGGCTTTTATTAGATTAAAGTATGCTCTTGTATGCCGATTTTGCTGAGAGTTTTAATCCTAAAGGATGATATCACCTTATTCCTGTAAGAATGGCTGTAATAAAAAATTAAAAAATAATAGATATTGGCGTGGATGCGGTGAACAGGGAACACTTCTACACTGCTGCTGGGAATGTACACTAGTACAACCGTTATGGAAAACAGTGTGGATACTCTTCAAAGAACTAAAACTAAAACTACCATTTGATCCAGCAATCTGACTTCTGGGTATCTACCTAGAGGAAAAAAAGTAATTATGCGAAAAAGATACTTACACATACATGTTTATAGCAGCACAATTTGCAATTGCAAAATTGTGAAACCACCCAAAATGCCCATCAATGAACGAGTGGATAAAAACTGTAATATAAATATATACGATGGAATACTACTTAGCCATAGCAAGGAATTAATTAATGGCATTTGCAGTGACCTGAATGAGATTGGAGACTATTATTCTAAGTGAAGTAACTTGGGAATGGAAAACCAAACATCGTATGTTCTCACTCATAAGTGGGGGCTAAGCTATGTGGATTCAAAGGCATAAGAATGACACAATGGACTTTGAGGACTTAATGGAAAAGAGTGGGAAGGGGGTAAGGGATAAAATACTACAAATTTGTTACAGTGTATACTGCTCAGGTGATGGGTGCATCAAAATCTCACAAATCACCACTAAAGAACTTACTCATGTAACGAAACACCACCTGTTCCCCAATAACCTACAGAAATAAAAAACTTAAAAAAGATGGTAGAACCTTACAATGCAGGCTTCCTCACTGAAAGCCATGTAATCCCCTGCAACCTGCTTGGCCCACAGCATGTATCCAATATACAGCAGTTAACTTTTCTTTCCTGCTCTCTCCCTCCTTTTACCTCAAAGACTTTTTAAATAATTAAAAGAAAGATCATTCTAATTAAAAAAAAAATGGAAATGTAATCTAGTTAATAATTTATCACAAAAACTTTAAAATAATTTATTTTTACTCTATTAATTTTTCCATTAGGCTACAACTTGTCAATACAGCAAAGTTTCCTATTTCTCCTGATGACAGACATATTTAATCCTTTTAGTAGAATGTGCTACAATTAGGTTCATAAAACTTTGAGTTTTAAAATGATTGATATACCTCCTAAAATGACCTCCTGCCCATGTTCCTTGCCAAAAATTTGATTAAATTCACATATTACATTTTTTCTAACCCTTTAAAGTAATAGGAATCATAAAATAATAATTTATAAAGAAAACCTGTAGGTCTAATTCTCTTTTTTTAAACTAGATTATATTCTAAATATTTATTAGGCAATTTCCTGGGGTTAAAAAACATACAGAGAAACTTCGATTTTTAGAGTATCAAAAATCATCTGCTTCAACCTTAAATTGGTACAGTCAAATTTAAAAATAATTACAGCATTAAACAATATTCCTTTTCCAGACTCTTCCCTCTGTCATAACACAAGAATTTTGGCTTCCATCTACCCAATCCTTATGGTAATTTTAAGTTGTCAGCATGTTAAACTATTAAGTTGGAACAATAATTCTTTATTTTTTTAAACTAATATTCTGTCTAAATTGCTTCAGAGCTTCATACTCAACATGTTTAAAAGAAACCTCTCAGTCATTCAATACTTAGTTGCCTAAGTAATTATCCTTCTAGGCAGAAGAGTAATTGGTCTCAGAAGCTGATTTTGTTCCTTTCTTTGCACTGGCTGCCAGAAAGCTCAGAATCAAATGTACGGTTCATGCATATGACCTAGAGTATGCTTGTTGTTTATCAACCTCACTCCAAGCTTCCTGCTATTTTTCTTATACTTATATTCTAATTTGCTTACTCATCTTGCTTTGCAAATTTTGTAATTATATTCTATATTTATATGTCACATTAAATTGCTTAATTTTTTAAGTTGGGTACAAATACACTAAAAAATAAATCAATTCCACTAAAGTTGACAGTCTCCCTGCATTGTCCAGCTCAGTGCCTCTAAAGATATGATCCCCTTGTTATCCTTGACCTTACCTTTTCTTCATTCCCACATTCAATGGTTGATAAAATCCTGGAGTTTCTAACACTTTCCTCTCTCTAAAAACCTTCTTTTCTCTTTAATGGTACCATCATTGTCTTAGTTTGGAAATTCAACTGCTTTTGCCTTGGTCTCTCAGATATTGTCTCATCGCTTCAAAACATCTTTTATACTGTTGCCAAAAATGGCCTTTCAAAAACACGCAAGTCTGACTACACATGCCCCAGTTAAAATCACAACAAAGTAACATAGTCACAAATAGGTATACTGCTTGGCTTTTATTTTTGTTGAATCTATGACTGATGTGTACAATCATCCATGTGTTCTCTTACAAATGGGTATTTGTAAGAAAAGCTATTAGGCTTGCTTTTGTAAAAGCTAACATGCACAAGACAGGATTTTATTAGCCTGCTGCAATAAGGAGAACATTTATTTGGAGAATCTCAAAAAAGGGGTGGGGGAGGGGCTGGAAGGGAAAAGGGCTGGAGTTTTATAGAGGCAGATAGACAAGAGGATCATCCAGAGTCGTAATGGAGTCATGGAGAAGGATGGAGATGCCTTTCATGGAAGCCATTGAGGAAGGGCGAGTTGGGAATATGCTAGACCAGGGTGTGCCCTGACAGCCATTTCTGGGAACACAAAGGCGTGGAGTTATTTTGGGAAGGGAAGGAAGGACAGGGAGATATCATAACCATCATGTTTTCCAGGAACACAGGGTTCATGGAAAATTGGATATTGTCATTATTCATCCATCTTGTGAAATTGAATGTGCTCGCATTTCTATTAAAACTGCACACAAATGAAAACAGAAAGAAATGCCAATTTCCAAAATGTCCCCTGTTGTTCCCCTCACACAGCCTTATATAAGTGGCACATTTTCATCTTAAGGGGAAGGCCAAACATACAGAGATATCTAAAAGATCACTTTCAGAATCGCCAGTGATGGGAAGAAGAGGGAGTGGTCCTGGGAAGAAGAGGGACTGGTCCCAGGAAGTTGATTTACTCAAGGGACACTCTCTACCCCCAATGCCAGGTGACGCTGACGGAAATGGCTAGCAGGCCACAGTTTGAGAAACCCTGGCCCAGAATATCAACTATCTTAGCCTTTGCTATAATTGAAATTTTCCTTTTACCTCTCACTAAATAACCATGAGCACTACCAATCCCTGTAATTCAGGCAAGAAGAATGAATTGCCTGCTGCTGATGGAGCTATTGTTTCAGATCATACCATTGATTAGGGATCAGGAGTCATTTAGTAAGCCTCTGGTTTCCAAGAGTAGCTTGAACTCTAATTTCATAGATATGAAATCATCCTGGATTCCTCCCTCTTAATGGCATGTTGGTAGTGCAGTTATAGCTCACTAGAGAGCAGGCTTGCCTCAGCTGTTCCTGCCTCAGCCAGGTGGTCAGAGGAAAAATGAATTTGCTTACCTGGGAAAACAGGTTGCCTATAAATCAAAAGAGGTCAAGTTATGTCCACCAGATGGAGGTTTTAAAATCTTAATGTGTAAGTTAAGATATAATGGATTACTGGAGGTGAAATTCTAGTAAGGTTGAATCATTTTGTTGCCTTCTGGGATCGAGGGGGAGAGAAAGGTTACTGTTACAGTGAACAAGAATGAAGTCAGATTTTCATCTGAGGTGACCTAATTACCAAGGATGTGATTCTGACTCATTAATTTTCAAAGTCATATCGGATTATTGGTATGGCTTACTGAGGCTCGAAAATGTGTTTTCTAAGTGTATAGTATCTTTTCCGTAAATACTGGATTTAGGCATGTTGTAAATATTGTGGTTTAAGAGGACTCTAAACAGTCAATAAATCTCCCTCTCTCTCTTTGTCTCTGTGTCTCTCTGTCTCTGTCTCTCTCTCCTTTCTGACTCTTTCTTGTCTGCTATTTCTTTAGCCCTGGAAATGTAAAATGAAGGGTTACAGAAAACAAGAAGAATCCGTCAGTTTTCTCTTTTGGGGCAATTAAAAATTGATATATTATTTAACATAAAGCTTTGGTGGTAACTGTGGATTTCTCTTATCCATATTGCCTCACTAGAGTTAACTGTAGGAACGCATTAGGCCATGAATGACTTTTTACTCTGAAAGAGTAAAGTCACAAGGGAAGCAGAAACAATCCATGAGTGACAAAGGATATTGTCAAAAATGCTTATTTATTCCAGTATATGAATATGGTATGTGCACAAAATAAATAATTTTAAATTATTTTAAAGGTTTATTACAGCTGGGAATTATGAATATCTTCTTCCCTCACTTGGCCTTTTTTGTCTTGAAATTTCAATGGTATACTTGTTCCTCACCACCCTTTTTGGAAAAGTGTAAACATTTGCATAATTACACTTGTCTCCTGACATACTGCAGATGTTTTCCTTTTGATTCTCTGTTGTTAACTGATGAGCTTGACATCTTGCTACACTGAGATGCCCAGCAGAGAACATGACTTTTTCGTAGAGGAGAGGACATTTGTGTAAGTGCGTCTTTCAAGACAGAGATTCCTCATAGGTCTCTTCACATAAATTCTTCTTTCCCTAGCTTAAATCCTTAGCTACCTTTAAAATATTCACACATTTACATTTCAGATCTTTGTTGAGATGTTTTTCTTTTGACTTACAACTTTAAAGTTCTTCCACATGAAATGAAGAGTCTATTTTAAAAGATTTAAATTTTTGAAACATATGAAATCATTTGATAGATACTATTACCCTTAATGGGAAGGAAAGAAATGATACACACCTTTAATTGTCTTTAGTAACGTGAATTTTAATGAGAAGAATGAAAATGCGAATTGTGATTCTACGTGTGACTCATATTTTGACACAGGTTTCTGACTTGAAGTCATTTAATCATATGTACTTTTAATTCATACGAATTAAGGTTAAGATTCATTTCTTTAGCTTATTTTTAAGTAGTTATAAAAGTGAAAGTGAACTTTTGTTTTTATTTATATTGAAATTATTTTTTTCCATTATATTTTAAGACTTTTAAACTATGCAATAAGTCCCTTTACTTTTCTACGTTCTCACCTTAGGTCTATGGGCATCAGCGAGCTAAATTGATTTGTAGAAATTTCCTTAAGCAAACTGGTATTATTTCCGCAAAGTAAATCCATATTAATGTAGATAACGAGGTACGCAACAAGGTGGATTTAGTTCTCAGTATTATGCCTGAAGTGAATCGACCTCAGAAAAATTGAACATGAATGCTTTGCCTCAATGAGAATGGTTGTCTGCGCACTACATACAATTTGTACTCAGCTATGTAGGTCCATAGCTATGAGCCAGACAAAATATGTACCTGATTTGCCTGATCCTTCGATATTCTGTGAACATGCTGAGCCAGAGATGAGGACATCTTCTATCCATAATAGTCCATTTGCAAATACATGCACAGGCTTGTTATGGGAAACATCATTTGTTGCCTTGCTTGCTTTGGGAAGCACCATTTACTGCCTTAGCAAAACGACAAATGATGTTTCCTGCCTTTGAGTTTCCCTTTACATTACTGGAATAAGCCGTTGGCACAATCAGAAGTATACTTTCGCTACTCTATATTTTCTTTCTACAGGAATTTAGAGAATTCAAGGACAACAAATGATATAATTCCTCATTCAACAGCTCAGTAAAGCATGTCCCTAGCATATGCCTTTGAAACTGAAGAGATAAAATCGGGAAAATTAAATTTACTTTTATGAATTATTTCTTAAAATATATAAAAATATTTGGCAATCCAAGTATAATTTTTAAATACTGCCACTGAGACCACCATAACGATTCCCATTTCAATATCTCTTGTTTTTCTGAGCCGTAGGACAAGCTCTTCAGTTGATGATGTTTTTCTACACTAAAATATGTGTATGGTTCCTTTGTCATGTTTGACGTGTATGACCCATTCTGCCAATAGTTTCAGCATCCTCGCCACTGTAAATGATCATTTACTTACTGGAGTAAGTAAAGGGAAATCACCAGACCTTGAAAGACAAACTTATTGAACAGTTATTTTGACTAGTATACTGATTTTCTGTTGTAGAAATGAATGATGAATTTTTGTTGTAGAAATAAGAATAGATGATTACACGCATTTTTCTGATTAGAATATAAACGAATGTAATTAAAGGATTTACCAAATTAACAAACAGATAAACATAGGTGCTATGATTTGAATATGGGTTATCCCCACCAAAACTTTTGTTGAGGCTTGGTCTCCAAATAAGCAGTATTCAGAGGTGGTACTTTTGAGAGATGGTTAGGTCATTGAGATGGATCAATGACTTTCTGGTGAAACTGGGTTAGTTCTCAAGGGAAGGGTTTCGTTATCACAGGAGCAAAGTAAATAAATCTCTTTCTTTTATAAATTACGCAATCGCAGATATTCTGTTATAGCCACAGAAAACAGACTACAATGCATCATCACCCAAGTCTGTTGAGGCTGGTGAAACAATTCTGGTGACTGTATCATATTAATTTTTGATGATGCTAATACTGGTGATAATAATGACAGTAAGCACACATAGCTATTTGCTATTTGGTAGGGATTCTTCTAAGCATTTATATATAAACTAATTTAGTTATCCAAATTATCCTAAGAGGAAGGTATCATTATTGTTTCTATTTTGTGTTTGGAAACAAAAGCTATAATGCATACAGTTAACAACCAGCAGCGATGATGTTTTGAAGGGACCAGCTCTCACAGCCAGGTCTTATTTTGTGCACCTCTATTTTGAAATCAGTCTACTTCTAGACTTACTGTAAAACTCAGTCTTAGCTACGATGTTCATGGGTAGTAAAATTTAAACTCAGAATATGTTTAAATGTACAGCTGTTGGTTGACTAATTACAGATTATTACCACCAATGATCACCTGTCGATTTGAATACCTATTGCATTTGCTGTGCTGAGGTATAATTGTGGCCTAAGGGTCTAACCTTTTAAACTTCTTCCTTGTCATTCTTAAGATACTCATCCTGATAAGCATAGTCCTCTGAAAGGAATCCTACATTTAATTTGTAACTCCTTCCAAGCAGTTCAGTTCTAGATCCATTCTTTTAGGCCTCCTTTTCGTTTTCTGCAGGAAGAACAAAAGAGATTTTAGAGATAGCCCTTATGAAGAGCTGCTAGACAAGCAAACCATTTCCACAGCACAGATTCAGACTTTGAGTTTCCCTTTCCCGGGTATGATATATTAAGCCATGTCAACAACTAGAGAAAGTGGATACTTTACAGTAAAATCATATTTTTTAAGACAATGGAAAGCTACAGAAACAACAAAGACTAGAGGAAATAACTCTAGGAAAGAGCCTTTACTATGTGACCTGCAAGTTGATAGTTATTTTCTTTCCTAAGGGCATTTGCAGATTCAAGGTATGGGTCAAAGATGGGGTCTGGCCTAGGCAAACATAGACAAAGCAATGGAGACTTTGGTGATCCAGTGGGTTGCTGTGATGGAGAATAATCTAAAGGACTTGCAAACAAAAAGCTAGTTTCCCCCAGGAAGCATTTGCTGTGTTCTGGAGTGGAGGGAGAGGATGAGGAACTCTTCAGCAGTAATTAGAAGACAACATCCTATTGAGGTGACCTAACGCAAACATGCCCCAGGTTCCCTGTTAAGACTCCAGAAATGTGAAGCTGTGTGAGGTATTAGCCAAAAGAGCTAAACTCAAAATTCTGAAGGCATAACGTAATCTCCTGTAGTCTTTCAGAGCCCGGTGGACAAGAATCTACTTGCCTCTCAATCAAAAGTCTGGGAGGTCACATTTGAGGAATGGAAATGAAGCAGATGTGAATTGAGTTAAACTAAATCTTCAACTCAGCCCAAGCCAGGATCCATCCATGGGATTGATGTGTCTAAGTTCTGCATGCCTAACAGAGAAAAGCAGAACCCTCTGGGGGAATGGGGGGATAGCATCATCTGGACCAATAATCAAGACAAATAAAAGTATACCCACAGATTATTCAGAAACTGGAATTAACAGGAAAGAACATTAACCATTATTAATGTTAATTAAATAAAATGGTACAGAAGATAGGCAAGATAGATGAAATCATAAGAGTTTTGAAAGGTATTTGAAATCTATAAAAAATTAATATTTGTCATTGATGAGAAACATGTTACCTACAATGATATCCCTTAAAATTGTCTAAACTATAATAACAAGATTGTGGGATATTGGAGAGATTGAGAAACTAGGAGAAGGGTAGACAATATCTGTGAAATGCCCAATATGTGCTAGACGTAGGCCAAGAATATTACGTATGTCATATCTCTTAATTCTTCTATGAAGTAGTTTTTATTATTCCTACTTTTTAGGTGAGAACTGTGCAGAAAGTGTTCAATATAATGAAGCAAGGGAACATACAAACTCCTATGTGATCATTTTCACATGTCCACAGCCTCCTAACACAGGGCAAAGTTGTAAATGAACACATACCGCTGAAGGTTCACACCATCATGAGCTCACAGTAGCAATATCCCAGGAGCTACCTGAAAGCTTCTGGGTACACACAGCTAAACAATGATACTCCTTTCCCACAGATTTTGGCATACCCCTTAAGAAAGTTAGAAGTGTTTTCCAGGTGTGGTGGCTCACGCCTGTAATCCCAGCACTTTCAGAGGCCGAGGCAGGGGGATCATGAGGTCAGGAGATCGAGACCATCCTGGCCAATGTGGAACCTCCATCTCTACTAAAATACAAAAAAAAATTAGTTGGGGAAGGCGGTGTGTGCCTGTAGTCCCAGCTACTCAGGAGGCTGAGGCAGCGGAATCTCTTGAACCCGGGAAGTGGAGGTTGCTGTGAGCCAAGATCACACCACTGCACTCCAGCCTGGCGACAGAGTGAGACTCTGTCTCAAAAAAAAAAAAAAAAGAAGAAGAAGAAGGCTAGAAGTGTTTAATCAGGACTGGAAAATAACTAATTTTATTTTATGGTTTTACTTTTTTATGCTTATTAAGATAAATTGAATCATGAAGTATAAAATGAGCTCTATGATTAGAACCACTCCAAGAGTTGAAGACTGTAAATCTTATTTTTAAGGACTTCCTGTGTAGTGCCAGCTCTGTTATTGATGGTGGGTTTTGTACACATGCCTGATCTTTGAGTTAGTAAAAAATACCGCTGGAAACTGCATTCCCAGGAACAATGGAATCCCTGGCGAAGTGTTTCCTCCCTGAAGAGTAGTAAAATGCCAAACAGACAAAAGTAGGAAAAATTATGTCTCCAGACAGATGCATTGCCACTGTAACTTCAGAATGAACTATTTTGTACTGTACACAACGTCTGCTATCCATCAATTATTCCACAAAAATACCACTTTGATAAAGAAAAAAGATCTTAATTATTCACTGATCTTTCCTATCCAGAATAACTAATGACAATAATAACAGAAAATCTGCCCATTTTGAGCACTGCAAGGCAGGCACTTTACATACGTATCTCTTATTTCATCCTATTCCTGTTCTTATTTTAGAGTTGAAAAGAAACAGGTTTATAAACAGAATAAAAAGTTTTCTTGAAGAAACTCAGACATTAGCAGAAAAGTCTGGATTTAAACCCAATTTTATCTGAGGCCAAAACCCTTCTTTTTTCACTATGGGAGACTGCTTTGGCAATTATAGCACGTAATTATAATGATAATGCCTTGTTTACCTACACCTTTCTACAAGTGCCAAAGTGCTGTACAAAAGCGGGCAACTGATTTCTCTCTATGCCCATGAGGTTAGTATGTGTATATCATTACTCGCAGGCAGGCGCCCGCACAGACTATGTTGAAAGTGGACCAGTATCTCAGGACTCTCCATGTAAAAACATTTCTGACTCTCGAGCACATTTCCAAAACAAATCAAATGGAAAGAACAGGAATACCGAAACTAGATGGCCTCCTAACCTTGGTTCTTATCTGATTTTTTGGCTTTATGCCTGGGCATATATTTTTTCATCTAGAAATCATTTCTCTAAAATATGTTCTTCATGGCATCTACTCCATCTCCTCCCCTCTACTCCAGCGCGTGAAGCAACCCCCATTCACACTACTCTCACCTGCCTGTAGAGGAAACACACAAAACACTGAGAATGAAACCAAAACCACTCGCCTGTTCTTGGATCCAGAAAGATCAATAGTAGCATTTTTGGCATTTCCTTCCTAGTTATGTCTATGCCTCTCCATCTCTAGCTCTGTCTTTGTTATCTCCGCTTAATGGGCTTTGCTTTCTTTTGTTTAAACACATTGGGTCACTCTGCCTGTATTGTTTTTGTGGCTTGCTGAACTTAAACCTGCCACTGCTCTTCATTCCAGTCAGAAGAGGAAGAGGGAACTTATAAAAGCAAAAATAGATCATTTACACTGGAGATAAGGAAACAGGCAGTGTTTCTCTAACAGTTCGGGGACGCAGGGTGCCGATTCTTTTGGATATAAGGCTCTCCCCAAAGCATCAAGGAAGAGGACTCCTCCACAAAATCTTACTTGGTCCCCAAGTTATGAAGATTTTTCTTTTCTTCTTTTTCTTCTTTCTTTTCCTCTTCCTCCTCCTCCTTCTTCTTCCTTTTTTTTTCTTTTTTTTCTGTGTGTGTGTGTGTGTGTGTGTGTGTGTGTGTGTGTGTGTGTGACAGGGAGAGAGACAGAGAGAGAGAGAGAGACTGTGGGGTGGGGTTTCATTCTGCCACTTAGGGTAGAGTGCAGTGACATCACCGTAGCTTACTGCAGCCTCAAACTCCGGGGCTCAAGCAATTCTCCCACCTCAGCCTCCCGAGTAGCTGGGACAACAGACATGTACCACCAGCGGCTAATTTTTTACTTATTATTTATTTTTGTAGAGAAAGCATCTTGCCATGTTGCACAGGTCCTAAACTGAGTAGAGATCAAAGATCTTTGCTATGTTGCACAGGTCCAAGACGGAGGAATGCCTGGGGTCTTAAACTCCTGGCCTCAAGCAGTCCTCCTGTCCTGGCCTCCCAAAATGATGGGATTATAGGTGTCAGCCACCATACCCAACTAATATTGTTCTTTAGCTTAGACTTGAAGAGACTCTAGAGCCATGTGGAGTGGAATCAATCTAGGTGGAGACAATTCAGTTATGCTGGGTTTAGAAAGAAGAGGAGTGACAGCCGGGCGCGGTGGCTCACCCCTGTAATCCCAGCACTTTGGGAGGCCGAGGCGGGTGGATCATGAGGTCAGGAGATCGAGACCATCCTGGCTAACA
>NW_012118487.1:6311327-6329571 GCF_000951035.1 Colobus angolensis palliatus | reverse complement strand
TGTGGTGGCACCTGCCTGTGGTCCCAGCTACTTGGGAGGCTGAGGTGGGAGAATCGCTTGAGCCCGGGAGGAGGCTGCAGGGAGCCATGTTTGTGCCACTGCACTCCAGCCTGGGTGACAGAGTGAGACTTTTTCTTAAAATAAAATAAAATAAAATAAAATAAAATAAAATCAGGCCAGGCACGGTGGCTCAAGCCTGTAATCCCAGCACTTTGGGAGGCCGAGACGGACGGATCACAAGGTCAGGAGATCGAGATCACGGTGAAACTCCCTCTCTACTAAAAATACAAAAACTTAGCGGGGCGCGGTGGTGGGCGCCTGTAGTCCCAGCTACTCGGGAGGCTGAGGCAGGAGAATGGCGTGAACCCGGGAGGCGGAGCTTGCAGTGAGTTGAGATCGCACCCCTGCACTCCAGCCTGGGGGACAGAGCGAGACTCCGTCTCAAAAACAAAAACAAAAAAAAAAAAGAAAAAGAAAAAAAGAAGAGGAGTGACATATTTAGGAAAGTATATTAAAAAAGGAAAAGCAAATGCTCTTTTTAGTTTACACTAGATTGAATTGGGAGAATTTCTCACCTGGGAAAAGCACTCAGTAATTACTAGTTATGAGTACGTATGTTTGGCCTTGGCAAAGACGCTCTTCCTTGGCTGGGAGCTAGAGGTGATGTAGAGGCATGCCAGGGAGCAATACATAAGGATTTCCTCGTTGGTTATTTCCCAAGTATCCTGTGTTTTTAGTAAATAATCTACAGTCATGTCTCCCGAACTTTTCAGCCTGGGGCAAATCTAGAACATTCAGAGAAAGGATTAAGAAAAGGAGAAAAGATCCAGCTATCTCATAGTAACCTTTTCTTAGTGTAAATGTTTGCCTGTATGGGCTCAACCACAATCCCAGCCTCTCTTCCATGGTGTATATTACTGGTTATAGGCAGCCACGTGAATGAATGTATCAGCTGTTGTATCTCTTCTTTCATTGTAATTAAAATACTATGTGTTTCCTTATCAAAACTGGAAAGCTAAGATCTTTGGACAATGAGTACTGTTACTGAAAAACAAGACAACTTGGGGGAAATATTTCACTAATATTTCATGATGGAAATGTATTATGTTTTGTGATTCTTTAAGAATAGATGTAAATCTCATAATGCAAACTAAGAAGAGAAAAATGTTACCATAGCATACTAATTTAGATAATAATAAGAATGTTGAGTTTTAATCTAATTTTTAATTTAATTTATTAATCTATTGGTATAAAACTTATGATCACGGGTCTAGAAGTGAATGTCTGGCCCTTGAATTTTCAGTTTTTTAAATTTTTTTAGTTAATTTAATTTTTTTGCCTTTTTCCTACTGGTTTTTTTTTTTTTACTTAAATTTGAAATTTACGAATCTCTTGGTCCCCACAGAATTCATTAACTCTACATCTAGAGAAAAAAAGAGCCAATTTAGCAGTAGCAGTGTTTGGTGACTCTCATTCTGAGCAAAAATGTCTAATCAACACCTGCAGTCTGGATATGCATTAGTTAGTTTACTCTGCATGCTGCTAAGGAGGGTAACCTAACGATGCTTCTGATAGACTAAACATTTGCAAATGAGCCCTCCAGTGCCTAAGTTATCCATGCAGCATGACGCAAGTAGGGCTGGTTTGAGGTACTTTGCCTTTCTTTATTTCTTATGACAAATAGGTTGGTATTATTTAAACACACCAGCAGCTCATGCATCTTTTATTTAAGATGCTACCCATTTATGTGATTGAGAGAAAAACTAGCAAAATGGCACAATTTAAGTTAACTGGCACTTTCTATGCACTTTCAACTCTGTTTTTTTATGTAATGTGAGTGATACTTTTCATTTATTTGAAGAATTTTATAAATTGCTTGTTAAAACATGGATTTATTTATTAATTTGGTATTTTAAAATAATAATAAATTATATAATAATAATACAGCAATAGTTTTTAATACCATAAATAAGTAGTCATATTCATATGACTTGTATTACATGTAACAATCACTTGCAATGTTAGATAACACATATTGGCTTAAACTATTAAAAATATAAACGTATTATATTATAAAACAAAATATATTTCATATGGTTTGTTCTGAAAAATGAGCTTCAGAATGTTAATAGTCAACTCTGAAATTCAGTATATATTCCATAACCACACAAATTTATATACATTCAGTTTCAAATACAGAGTAGATGCCAAATTGTTTTACCATAATAGTGAGCAGTGCATTTTTTTTTTCCAAGAATAAAGGGCAGGGTTCAATATAAAATTTTTTTGGCTGCAGTTAGCGTTTTTATTTTTCTTTCCAGTGACTGGAATCAGCTCTCCATGGAGCAACTTGAATTGTGTCTGCTCTTTGCAGATGGGGCTGGAGCAAGCTCAAAGACCAAGTTTCTGAGAGTCAGCCACTAGACAAGCAAAAATAACCTGTGTAAACTTTAGGTTCTAAATCCAGACTGGGTAATTCACTGTTTTATAGTAATTAATTTAGAAGTAATATTATTTAGTTGAGGTTAAGATCTTGTAGTGAACCAGAAATTCTCCCCAGGATCTAAAGATAAAAGAGATGATGTGTTCGCATTGAAAGGTCAAAAAAGACTGTCTTTGCTGATGAGAGAAACACAGCAGATACCTATAATTGATTACTATGCCTGCCTCATCAATGGCAAGTGCCTGCTGGAATCTGGGCACTTCTACAGGATTCAGAGTTGCTGTACCATGGCAGTACTTAGTATTCATGGAGTAACTAACTAATTTTAGAGCCATCACTTGAAGGAAGGGCAAGTGACATGGACAGCTCCCACGCAAAGTTCTAATCGCATAGGAAGGTTATGTGCTATGTGATATCCACAGGCTGTCTGCCAGACCAGTGACTTAGACATTTTGCCTATGCTGACATATACTTTCTCCCAACCCCTTCCTTATCTACCATGCCTACAATGGTCTTGACTATATCTAAACCCAGAAACAGTATTAAATTTGCTAGCAAACTTAGTTCAAGATTATAAGGAAAAAAATCAATTAATGTTGAAAACACATTAAAAAACCAAACTACGTGAAAAGTGTGTCTATAGTCATTAATAGCTCACAGAATCTCCGTTTTGGTTGACTTAGTAAAAGTACAAGCTGCATAAATACATGATAAGGGCATTGGAAATAAAGTTGTCAGAGGAATGTCTCTAGAATTCTGGAAGCTGCAAACAGTGGAAGCCTCCATCCAATCCAGGCGGGTGCATCATTTGTTTACATTTGCAAGCCTCTTCTGAGATTGGTCTGTATCTTCCAACAGCAAGATCCCATGTTGTTTCTCATGTAAAACCCAGCTCAGGCATCCATCATCCCTCCTGGTAACTGTCTCTGACCCCCCAGCTATAGTGTGAATATCCTTCCCATCGTAAGCTGTATGCATCCCTATAGTTAGCCTTCATGTTAGAATTATTCTTGGAGAGCCTCTTTTCACTGCCACGCTTCTCATGGACACAGAATTTGTCCTTGTGTTCCCAAAGCCTAGCACAGTACCTTTCCCTTAGCAGGCATTCACTAATGAGTGTTGAATGACCTGTCATCTCAAACATCGCCACTCTGGATCCCCTACTGGTTACTCACACAGATCTACTCAACTCTTTCCTTCAACCGTTTGGATGGGTTTTTGTACAACAAACCCCCATGACACAAGTTTACCTATGTAACAAACCTGCACATGTAATCTGAACTTAAAATAAAAGTTAAAAAACAGAACAAAAAACAGGTGGTTTTGGCCAACCCCGCTCATTCATGCTCAGTGGACACCTATAGAGAGATAGGGACTTGAAAGTTTAATAGGCATATTTATTTTTTCTACCTTTTTGTTGCTAAATTATTTTTATAAATATTATTTTTGTTATTGTTATTAGTTACTCAGTGATTGCCTACATTTTTAACCCTGTAACATCCCCATCCTCCAAATCTTCTTAAATTTGTTTCAGTAATAACAGCACTAAGTTGTTGGGGCTTCTTATGCATCTCTCTATTGATACGATTATTTTTGAACTTTCCTATTTCCACAGGAAGGGCACTAGTTTAACTGAGCTCATTCAGGGAAACTTCCTGCAGAAAAGAAAATCTCACCACTCTGTCATCTATAGATCTCCTCTTACACAATTGTATGGCATAAAGATTATATCTTATTTCAATCATTTTAAAATTAGTGTTTACAATCTATTCCATTGCAGAGAGGCATTGGTTTTTTAAAGAAAAAAAGTCTAAAGGTACAGAAAATTAGAATCATTACCAGTAAGTGGTTCACACAAAGTGAAATATACCAAGGCAAACACACATTTACTATATCCTCATAGCTATGTTGTTTTTTATGTAGTTGTGAGTTGTGACCCAGTAGTGGGTTGTAAAATCAGTTCACTAAGTTAAAACCAGTATTTTTTAAAAATGATATCGAACAGAGTAGAAAATATCAGAGTTTATAGCACATAGTAAGGATAAATATTACTTTCTAAAACTTTTTCTGTATGTGTTTAAATGCATATGTGTAATGTATGTTTTTACTGTGGATCGTGATAAAATGAATAAAAATGAAACACAGCAATGTAAGTGTATTCCTAATATGGAATTGGTGATTCACAGGGTCTGAGCCTACAGAGTTTCTAAGATAAGACCAAATTGTTTTCCAAATTTGTTTTTTAAAAATGGATATATCCTTGAGTGGTTTACAAGTTTCCATTGTGCCACATCTTCAGCAGCAGTTGTTATGGAAGGCTTTCAAATTTTTTTCTAATATGGTGAATAAAAAATAGTGTGTCATGTGATTTTAACATACATACCTCAACTATCAATGATGTTCATCTAGTATTTAAAGGCATTATGGATTCTTCTTTCGAGAAGTGCCTTTTCATATTATTTCTCCATTTTTCTTTTTGAGTTTTTTTTTGTTTTTATAAGTCATATATATATATATTTTATGGTTATGTGTTTTTATATTAAGGTATATTTTTCCAAACTATACATAAGCTTTTCACTTTATTTCTGCTATATTTTGTTTAACAGAGTTGTTAATTTTCATATAGTCAAATTGCTCACTTCTTTCCTTTACTGGTTGGTGAATTTTGGGTTATACTGAAGAATTCTTTCCCTACCCTAAGTCATAAAGCCATCATTACACATTTTCTCCTATTTTATTTTTGAAGTTTTGCCATTTAGAGTTATGTCTTTATTTCATCTGAAATTGATTTTGGTGTATGGTGTGAGGTAAGGATCCAATTTCACATTTTCTAAAGAGGTAGTCTATTGTCCAAGCATCTTTTATGAAACAATTGATCATTTCCTCTTTGATCCACAATCAGTAATCTAATGCCACTCCATACTTATTAGTGTGTTTTGGGACTTTTGATTCTGCTCTAGTTTATCTATTTTTGAACTCTTATCAAATCATTTTAATTGCTATAATTTCCCTCATTTTGAATAAGTCTTGATATCTCATGGACACTTTTTTTTCTTCAAAAATGTCTCAGCTATTTTTGGGCCTTTGCTCTTCTATGAATTTTAAAAGAAGCTTGCCAAGTTTCCCAAAAGGTCTCTAAAGACTTTTATTAAATGAATCTCTAAATACTGTATATATTTTTGCTATTTTAAATATTATTTTTAAAATTATACAATTTGTTTGCTGCTAGACTATAGAAGCATATATTACTTTTATACTTGTATTTATTCCTATACCCAGCCACTTTGTTATGCCTTCTTATCTGTGCTCATGTTTTGTCCAGCAGATATTTAAGTTTTAGGGGTTAACAATTATTTCATCAAACTCTATTTCTTTTTTTCTAATCCATATATTTATTTTTGCTTCTTGACTTATTGCTCTGAGTATAATATTCAGTGCAAGCAGCTTTATTGCAGTCCTGACTTTAATAGGAATGCATTTAAACATTTTACAATTAAATACAATATTTGCTATAGGGTTTTTATAGATGTCCTTTATCATCTTTAGGAGGGACCCTTCTACTTTTAGTTTTTTAAGCAGGTTTAATCATGAATAGATATTGAATCTTATTGACTATCTTCTGCATTTATTGACTTAATCATATATTTTCCCACCTTTAATCTATTTATATGGAATATAATATATTTTCCCTATGTAAATATATTAATATATTTTTATATTTCTGTCTTTCTGGGATAAAACTAACTTGAGCATGTTTTTTATTGTCATAACAGTTTTGTTAATATTTTTTATTTAAAATGTTTACATTTATATTCAAGAGTGAGATTGTAATTTTAAGTGAAATCGTTATAAACATTGATACCTGAATTGAGCTCATATTTTTTGAAGTGCCATTTTAAGTGTGCTTACACTGATTATTCATTTGTTTCAGAAACTTATCAGCATTTGTATAATAATACAGTTGTTAAAACGTAGGAACTAGACAGATTGATTTTGAGTTCTTCACTTACCGATTCCACCACTTACTGATTCTATGTACTTGATATATTTACTTTCTTTCTCTTAGCCTCAATTACCTTATCTGAAATATGGACTTAATAATTGCCTACTTTATGGGAATGTTTTATCATACATATGAAGAGCTAACACAGTACTTGGAATATAGTTCACATTAAATAATGATGACTACTTCTGTTATTTTAATTTTATTAAAGAAAATTATATTTTAATCCTGTCAACAAATATTTTTATTTATAATTTAAATTTGTTAAAATTTGCTGTTCCTAAACCTTAACTGAATGGATCTGTTATTTTAAAGGGGACATTTAGAGTATCACTACTTCTATTCTAAATTGCCATCCACAGAGATTTTCATTTTCCACATTATGGAACAAAAGACAGTTGGGTTTTTTGTTAGTTTGTTTTTAATACTATTCATCCAAACTTCCAGTTCTCCCCTTGAGAATATAATGATAGCATTTGCTGGTGTCAAGAAGAGGTGGAGCTGTCCACCAATAGAAGCTACATGAGGACAGCATGGTAGAACTCTAAGGGGCCTTTGAAGAAAGTGTCACCACCTGTGAACAATAGTCCACACAATGCACATTGGATTTATCTAGCTTTCCTTCCTCAAAAAGGAAGGATATTCTGCAATCAACTATAGCAACTCTTCCACTTTGTAACACTTTCTTAACATTACTTAATTTAAAAACGATGTCCTTACAGAGACGCTTATGCTTTCATATATAGCAAAAGTATATACAGAGCAGCAGGATTAGAGAATGAAAGTTCGATAGCTAGACAGCATGGGTTCAAATCATAGTCTACTGCCTTAGGTTAGTGATGGAACTAAGGCCTTAATTTTCTCTTCTGGACAGAGGATGATGGTTGTTGTTTAGGAGAATAAATGAATTAATGTGCTGAGAATGCTAATTGATAACTAGCACTGTGTGTGTTACCAAAATTATTATCTTTATACTGTACTAGGAAAGACTGTCTTTCATTTAACTTTTGGATATTACCTAACAATATATTTTGAACATGCCTAAAATGCTCTACTTAATAGATATTTTTTCTTTAGCAAATTCAAATCTTTGAAATGTAATTTTAATGCACATCTTATTGTTTAGTCTTAGTAAATATACATATTATGCCTAAAGATGAAATTATTGGGTCATTACATATAGCAATCTTATCTCCAAATGAAACACTCTAAGCATTTTTAAATTTATTTTCCCTATGGTAATCACAACTTTTTTTCAGAAAAGATGATTTTTATGTAATGATTATACCACAAATATTCTTTCATGGAATTCATAAAATATCCCTAATATTTTCTATCTGATAAATACCTGCCAATTTAGAAATTTACACTCACAGTATCCAAATGAGTTATATTGTATCTTGCTAGAAGCAATGTATCTGTATCAGTGTCAAAATACTATGGACAACACAGTCATTATTCCAAGTCAAATTTTTATCCTTAAGCCCGAATATATATATATTTTTTCAAATAAATGCACTGCTTCCATCCCCAGTAAATATATTTTTAGGGGAAATGAAAGTCAGTTCAATAATACCCATAGGCACCTAATACCCTTGCATAATCATTCTGACTTGGTTGAGGAGAGTTGTTGTATGGACATTGCCTACCTTATAGGAATGCTGTGAGGATTAGAGGAATATCTGAAAAATGATTTGAGCTTCTTCAGGAAAGATGGTATTAATATGAGATGGTATTTTTATTTCAATGAGCAGGGGATTGAAAGAGGATTATTTCCTGAAGTGGAAGGGAGGCCTGGTGGTGAAGAAATCAAATGCTCCACCTTAAATAAGATGGATTACAGTGATATCAAAGGGACACTCAGCTGGTTCAGACCTTAGTGGCAAGAAAGAGGAAACAGCCTCTAATCCTCCATCCAGCCAGCCTTGGTTTGCCTGAATAGATCCACTCTAGAGGAAAGTAGGTAGTGATAGAAAATGTTTGGGGTCAAGACAGTCAGTAGCTGTTGAGCTCACTTAGCTTATTCTCTCCATGTCACTCCAGATGTGATGCATTATAACTTATGTAAAACTGGGAGGGAAGAGCACAATAAACCATATGGTTAAGCTGGATATATTTAAAGAAAATGCCAACGGGTAGGAACTATGCATCTGCACTACCACATCTCTGGATATAGGCACACAGACAATTAATCTGGGAATAATAACTCAGCAGAAACTAGTTGAGTTTAGAGCAAATCTAGTCCCCCATCCCCACCACCATCATGAAGTTAAACAAATCAGCACTGTTTTGATTCTTATTCTGGATAGTTAAACATATAATAAAAGAGTAGACTTCTACCTTCTTAATTGATTATTTGTTAATTTGTTTGTTGTATTAGAGTTCTCCAATGAAATCAAATAGCATATATACATACATATACATATTCATATACATATACATATTCATATACATATTCATATACACATTCATATACATATACATATTCATATTCATATACATGTACATGTACATATACATATTCATATACATAAACACATACATATACATATACACACACACACGGCCGGGGGAGACACAGGGAGAAGGAGATTGATTTGAGAGATTTACTATGGGAATAGGTTCCATGTGATTATGGGGTCTGAGAAGTCCCACCATATGCCATCTGCAAACTGAAGAACAAGGGAGGCCAGTGGTGTAATTTAGTTCGGGGTTGGGTTGGGAACTGGGGTATGGGGTCAAAAGGCCCAAGAATTGGGAGCTCTGATGTCCAACGACAAGAGAGATGAATGACCCTGCTCAAGGAGAGAGAGAGAGCTCATGCCTGTCATCCCAGCACTTTGGGAGGCCGAGGCAGGTGGATCATGTGAGGTCAGGAGTTCAAGACTAGCCTGACCAACATGGTGAAACCCTGTCTCTACTAAAAATACAAAAATTAGCTGCGTATGGTAACCGGCGCCTGTAATCCCAGCTACTTGGGAGGCTGAGGCAGGAGGATCACTTGAACCCGGGAGGTGGAGTTGGCAGTGAGCCAAGAGCATGTCATCACACTCCAGCCTGGGCAACAGGAGCAAAACTCCCCCTCAAAAAAAAAAAAAAAAAGAAAAGAAAGAAAGAAAGAAAGAAAAATAGAGAAGAGAGAGAGAGAGAAATAATTTGCACTTCCTCAGCCTTTTTGTTCTGTTTAGACCCTCCCTGGATGGGGCCATGCCCACCACATTGGTGAGGGGGGATCTTCTTTACTCCTCTGCTGATTCAAATGCTAACCTCTTGCAGAAACGCTCTCACAGAGCAGCTATGTGGGCATCTAGCAGCCCAGTCAGGGTGACACGTAAGATTCACTGTCACAGTTGTGTTTTTCCTTTCTCAGCAATCACAATCATTGTCATTTCACTGCTTTATTCTATTTAATCATTGTGGGGTTTGCTGCAGAATATACTGCGAGTTTTAATATTGTTACTACAAAAAACACAGAATACAGTCATGTGGATGACATTTATTCATAATTCATGATTCAAAGTGCAGTCTATATTGGAAAGTGAAGTAAACCCAATCTAGTTTGCATCAGGTACAACTCTGATATGGCTTTTAGAATATAATTCAAAATTGATGTTACCGGTTAATTGCAGACAAACTCCCAAAACCTTTATTCAGTGAAAGATGAGAATTGTGAAACCTTCAGAAAAATCTGAATTTCCTAAAATTGAATGGAAGAAGTACTATCGGTAAGGCATGAGTTAGAAAGCTTGGGCGGCCGGGCGCGGTGGCTCAAGCCTGTAATCCCAGCACTTTGGGAGGCCGAGACGGGCGGATCACGAGGTCAGGAGATCGAGACCATCCTGGTTAACACGGTGAAACCCCGTCTCTACTAAAAAAATACAAAAAACTAGCCGGGCGAGGTGGTGGGCGCCTGTAGTCCCAGCTACCCGGGAGGCTGAGGCAGGAGAATGGCGTGAACCTGGGAGGCGGAGCTTGCAGTGAGCTGAGGTCAGGCCACTGCACTCCAGCCCGGGCGACAGAGCGAGACTCCGTCTCAAAAAAAAAAAGAAAGCTTGGGCTCTGGGGCAGGTTCAGAGCTGGCTGTGTGATGTTGGCAAATTCACTTAAACTCTCTGAATTTCCATCATTGTCTTAGGGTAAGGCCTGGACCCCAATATTTTTTTAAATATCCAAAGTTAATTCCAATATGTAGACAGGGAGAATAACCAGGATGGGTACAGGTCAGTCCTTCTAAAATTTCAGTATGAATACAAAGCACTTGGGAATCTTGCTGGGCTGGTGCCTGAGATTTTCTGTTGGTAACGAGATCCCGGGTGCTGCTGTTGCCACTGGCTTGTGGACCACACTTTGAGTAGCAAAGACACAGGTGATAGTTTGGAGGGTGGCTAACGCTTGCAGACAAAAGCTATTCATTCCATCAGGCTACTCTTCATCTTCAGTACACACCTTACCTGGACTCCAGCATCTCTCTCTTCTAAAAAGATCAGAGCTATTTTTAATGGAGCCAGCTGTTTTATTTTAGGTTTCCACCAGAAAGACTCAGGAATAATAAACAATTTGCACATCTTTGGTTGGTATCTGTTGTGAGCATTTAGGGAAAAAAGTGTTGTAAGGAGTTGCCATAAATCTATTATATTTCTATTTCCAAAATATCACCCTATAAATTTTCTTAAGCAACACATTCTCACAGTTTTCTCCTCAGGTACTTAACACTTAATATCAAATCAAAATGTACTGTTTACACTTCATCTTTCCCTTAAAGTTTAAAACATTCCTGTAGCACAAAATCATTAACAAAAGGACAGATTCTAACGTATTTCCAATGGAATATTAAAATTAGTTATTTGTTTCCTTTCTTACTGACTTCTGTAATTATGTATTATTTATAGAAAATGTGTAAGATGTTAGAAAAGTGAAATTGTATCCTATTATGTTTACCATAATTGATTAAACCTCCACATTATATTTACAGGAAGTCAAAGCAAATAAATGTAGCACGATTTTTCTATTTCTACTCTATTTTTCTTTACAATTGAACGAGTAAGTTTAAAAGCACATGCTAGAATTGTCCCCAAAATATGTTGTAATTCCATTTCGATGTGACAGTACATTTCAGAAGAAACGGTTTCTCAGGTGATCTGGGATAGGTTACAATGCTAATCTCACAGCTGTCTCTGTAACTCTCAGTACTCATAAATCATGTGGTCTGTAATAAGAGAAGTAAGTATGAGAGGTTAGAAATCTTAAGAAAATTGTGACAGGGGTGATAGATGATATGAAATGACTACATTCTAAAGATGTTATATAAAGGGGAATGTGTTGCATTTGAGATAAGTGCCTCCTGGAATTTTTTTTTTAAGCAGAAGAATATTAGCAATGGAATACATGGCATTCTTCAACAACATTACTTGATAAATTTTAAGCATTTCTGTATCAAAGGTTTTATATATAATCAAGCTTCATCTGTGTTTTCAAGAAGTCTTACTGGCCATTCAGATTATTTTGGAGGTTTCTGAAGATATCTTACGTTCTCAAGTGTACCTTGTGGAGTTGTTGAAAGTATTCACTTTATTTTCTAAGTCTAAATTCATTAAACAATCTGAAAAGCATTTAATATACGGTGTAGGAAACAGAAACCCTGAAAAAATAACTATGGGACTAGACTTTTTTTATTCCTGTGCTGGACTGTGAGGGCATTAGAATTTGTCACAGTGAGCAAATAAACTTTGAATATCATTATCTAAAAACAAAGAAGTTGAGGTCTTCATAAATGCTTGTAGCCAGAACACTGGAGCATTATTTCAATTTTTGTACTATTTCAATTTTTGCATTATTTCAAGTTTTGAAATGGCTAATTTAAGTAGAAAATAGTCTAATTCTTTAAATAATATGTAATAATTTTGACTCAGTTAATAGCCCAGCACTTTTCCATGTCACTATGAAGAGAATATCTTTTTACTCTCGGTATTGTATATCGAGTTCCTCTGAACAACCTGTAGATAGAGAAGGAGAGTAAGCATAGAACTAGGAAAGAATCCTCTGAGGAATTCATGTCCTGAATATATTTTTATTTATGCTCAGTATTTTACTTTATCATTTAATAAAGCACTTGTATATTGCTAATGGTTTAATCAATCTTTATGTTCTTTTGAAATGCCTGCATATATCAGTGATATTTACCAGTGATTTTTAAAAAATTCATATCACTCTGAGTTGTCAAACCTAAGTTCTATAACAAATATATATGCTTAAAACATATTGTATTCAGAATGACCTTTTCTCATTTTGCTTGAATCCTTAAAATAATTGTTTTTTATTGCTATTAAAAATATATAAGCACACTGTCTTTCCATAAAAGGAAACATATATCAAATTGTATATGTTTTTATGATCACGATGTATTCGAATGTATGTACTAAGCAATTATGCTCTAATGATTGGCTGCTTTTTACTTTCAAATAATATTTTAAATTTTTTGAATAGACTTAGATTTATAGAAAAGTTGCAAAGATAGTACAGAAAATTCCCATACACCCCATACTGAGTTTCCCCTATTATTGGCATTTTTCATTAGTGTGGTTCATTGGTCACATTAATGCCCAATATGATACGTTATTATTAACTATAGTCCATACTTTATTCACACTTTTCTGGTTCTTAACCCAATGTCCTGTTTCTGTCCCAAGGCATTAGGTTAAAACCCAGAAAAGTCTGAATAAAGTGTGGACTGTAGTTAACAATAATGTATGATCTTGGGCATCCTGCCTGTCCACAATACCACGCATTACAGCTAGTTGTCAGGTCTCCTCAGGCGCCTCTTGGCTCTGAGTTTCTCAGACTTTCCTTGTTTTGATGACCTTCACAGTTTTGAAGAATATTAGTCAGGTATTTTGCAGAGTGTCCTTCAGGAGGGATTTGTCTGATGTTTTTCTCGTGATTAGACTGGGGTTATGAGTTTGTGTGAAGAAGATCACGGAGATAAAGTGCCACTCACATCACATCATATCAAGGGGATATACTATCAGCATGACTTATCACCACTGACATTAACCTTGATCATTTGACTTCAGGTAGTGTTTGTCAGGTTTTTCCGCCGCAAAGTTAAAGAAAATCGCTATGCACAGCCCTCACTTAAGGAGCGGGGCGTTATTCTCCACCTCCTTGAGGGGCAGAGTAACTACATACATTACTTGCCATTCTACACAGGAGATTTGTCAATTGTCCTTCATTTGTTATTTATTCAATCATTTATTAAGACCGGTTTGTACTAATGGACACATATTTTATACTTTGGGTTATAATCCAATGCTACCTTATTTTGTTGCTCAAGTTGTTCTAGCTTTGGGCCTTAGGGGCTCTTTCAGGAGGCTCCTGTGTCCCTTTGACATACCTAATTGAGCTACTTTTAAGCACAGAATAGAAATAATGTGTGTCTGCAGATTCTGAGACATTTGGATCTCCAAATTTTCTGGAAGTTTGATATTTGGAAGCTGATTTTCCTAAGAAGGTGAAAAAAAAAAAAAAAAACCCAGTTTGTTATGTTGTTGTGCACAATGCTAGTGATCTGATCTTGAGTAAATTATTTAACTCTTGTTAGTCCCAGTTTTTTTGTTAAGGTGAGAATACTTTTAATCTGAACTACATAAATTGCCAATATTCTACAACTTTTGACCTACAAGGCAATAACTTCACACAGTTCAAACTTAGATGTACCCAGTGCATGGGACTTGTAAAGATGAAATGAAACCTCACATGCAAAGTCCTTCCTGTTTATACAGCTATTAATGTTCTTTACAGCTACCCTACCCATTAGAAAAGGCCAAGTTAGGCCTTGATAATTGACTTCAATAACCCATACCAGAAATAAACTGCTCTTAGTCGCTCCAGGCCCCAGAAGAGGCTAGGATATCTACAACACTCAAACCCACATTTCTGCTCAAATCTCTAAATCAGAAGATTTGGGTAATACATTATTTGATATTGGGTCTTATTTTTAACTCTCTTCCAAATACAAATCTTTCGAAAAACAAAATCCCATGAACTGATATTTTATCAGATACTGAAAACAAATTGATACTAGTTTCCTTAATACATTGAAAGTTCCCATTCTTAAGTTGAAAACAAGCCACTGAAATAATTATCTTCCCTCAATATAATGAGATACATTAGATGAAGTGACCCCAACCCATTATACTGAATGGAGGTTTTTTTAAATGCCGCAAAGCACCTGGTTGCCCAACTCAAGTGGAACAAGTGAGATTACTTCCCTGCCTCAAATTAGTTGTGCTTTTTCCAGCATTTCAAAGTTTATATTCTGTGGCAATGACCAAAAGTGTGTTATATTCTTTAGGAGATCATAGGATGGAAGACATTTTATACTTTGTATTTATTTATGGCGTGAAGATCTGGGTCTCAGACTGTAGGGTTTTCCCGTTTTAGTGCTGTTAAGGCTTTCAAAGAAATTTAAAATAATGTATAGATCGTATGATTTATTTTATGCATAAATCAGAATAATTGGCCATCATAAGAAAGAGATAGACTTTTGTGGGTATTGTATATCTATAGTGTATATATTTTTTATCTTAGACTGTAATAGATTTTGTAAAAGAAAGCCTGGCCTGAATATTAAAAGCTAAGTCTTGACCTTGCCTATGACAATGTTTTTTTCCCAGTAATTACAGCTTTGTATTCCTATCTTCTCCCCTCTACCTTGTGCTGACCTTCTGAAAAGGTTGGATAGAAGAAGATGCAAAACAAATGACAATATTATTTTTAATAAAAGAAGAATTTGCTTGTGAATATTAAAATACATGTTTTTACAGAATGCAGCATTAACCAGTAATGAAAAATAATTTAAGAAATAGTCAAAAAAAATTAAAAAGTCTCATGTATGCTTTATGGCCATCTCTCACCCCACCTGCCTTGCAGATGTGGCAGCTAACTGTGTGGCTTTGTTCTGTTGACACGAAATCAATAGGCGTTCCAAATATCCCCTGCCCCTGCAATTTCCACTGAGATTTTGCTATTAGAGAATCACTCTTCAGGATGAGAGTATCATGTTTCTATGAATCCCTATTAAATTGCAATTACACCTAGAGTGTTAACTTGTTGAGCTGTAGTTGCTTTTACTATCATCAGCCAAGGTGTTAATCTTAGCAGGTTTATTTTATTTCCTTCCAAGTCTCATAGCAGAAGGCAGATCCTCATCAACCTGTTCACCCTTTGGCCATCACTGTGTAGCATTTCTTCTATTCACAGGCTAAATTTCTAGTGTGTATAATTAGCATACAATGTCTCCAAATTTCTCTCCTCCTATTAGCTTCTCAATGTCTTTCCTTTTAGTTTATGTGAAGCCAAAAAGTTATTTCCCGAGGATGACTTCCTATTGCTTTGTCCAGTAGCATATTTTCAGTTCACATCCTACATAAAATCTTGTGGGCCAGCTGGGCTTTTTTTCTTGAAATCCTTTCCTCTCTTTGCTTCGTGAAATCTCTCTCTGCCTATTTCTCTGTCTTCATTATTGAATTGTCCTCAGTTTTTGTAATAGTTAATTTTATGCATCAACTTGGTTGGGCCATAGTACTCGGTGTTTGCTGAAACATGCTTCTAGATGTTTCTAAGAAGATTTTTTAAAAAAAATAATTCAAAATCAAATTACTCTCCATAATGTGGGTGGGCCTCATCCAATCAGTTAAAACCCTTAGTCAAAAAAGGCCTCATCTCTCCTTAGGGGAAGGTAATTCTTCCAGGAGGCTGCATTTGGACTCTGAAAGCAACGCTTCTCTGGGTCTGCAGCTAGACTACTCTGTAGATTTTGGACTAGCCAGCCTTCAGAAATCACACGATCCAATTCCTTAAAGTAAACCTCTGTGTGTGCGTGTGTGTGTGTATCAGCGTGTGTGTCTGCGTGTGTGTCTGCATGCATGTATAGACATATGTATATATACAGTTGTGTTCCACATCATGATCTTTTTTTTTTTTTGCTTTTGGTTTCTTTAATGACTAAGCAGTGTGCAAAATAGAATCACAGACGAGGTTGGAGATAAGGCAAGGGTCAGACACATCTTGCATTCGCTCCATATTTAACCAAGAGTCCATGGTTATTCCACGTGCTCACCTCACAAAGGGTAATTACACATTCTGAGCAGAGTGCCCGGGAATTCACTTCTTGTCTGAATAGTCTCCTTGACAAAATTTTTCTAGTGCTTCTTCAGCGTTACAATTTACTTTTAGTGATTAATTTAACTGCTTGACAATAAAACTTACAGTTTTCCACTAGAAAATCTAGAAGATGGGCACCTCTGAGTTTTGTAGGCTTCCTAATCATACAAATTTTATGTTATCAAATATTTACTACACAGTGTTAGAGGAAAAACAGGTGAACTGCAATATGATTCATTATTTTCAATGCCAGACTAAACAGTTCCTGAAGAACTCTTGCTAAATATGCATACACTTAATAACAGTACATTTCTTTATAGTGACTTTTTAAAATAGGACAAGAGGCTAACCCAATTCTAACAGCCTTTTTGAAAATCTTTATTGCTCTATTGGTGACTAAATTAATATATACTCATAAAAATTTGAAAACTAGTAAATAAAGTGGTAATAAGATGATACTGATGAAACATTTACTAAGGTACTATGCTAACTCATATAGATCCCAAAACTACTATCATTCCCATTTTACAGAAGAGGAAATTAAAGTTGAGGGAGATCATATATCTGTCCTGAGATCACATGAGTGAGAAGTGGCAGAGACCGGACTTGAACATACCACATCATGATCTTTTAGTCAAAGACAGACTACATGGATGACGGTGGTCCCATAAGATGATAATAAAGCTGAGAAGCTCCTATTGCCTAGTGATGTGGTAGGCATCTTAACAGCGTAGGGAAACACACTCCTCACATATTTGTGGTGATGCTTCTGTAAACAAACCTACTTCACCGCTAGTCATATAGAAGTATACCATATACAATTATGTATACTAAGTAATACTTGATCATGATAACAATGGGCTATGTTATTGGTTTATGTATTTACTATACTTCACTTTTTACTGTTATTTTAGAGTATACTCTTTCTACTTGTTATAAACATAGTTAACTATATACCAGCTTCAGGTAGGTCCTTTGGGAGGTATCTAGAAGGCGGCATTGGTACCCTAGGAGATGACAGCTCCACGCTTGTTGTTGTTCTGAAAACCTTCTAGTGGGACAAGATGTGGAGGTAGAAGAGAACGGTACTGATGATCGTGGCCCTGTCTTGGACCAGGCTAACGTGTGTGTTTGTGTCTTCATTTTTAGCAAAGAAATTTTAAAAGTAAAAAATAATATAAAAAATTTAATAATAATAAAAAAGCTTATAGAACAAGTATATAAAGAAATAGGTCTGGGCGTAGTGGCTCACGCTTATAATCCCAAAATTTGGGAGGTTGAGTCAGGAAGATTGCTTCAGGCCAGGAGTTCAAGACCAGCCTGGCCAACATAGTGAGATCCTATCTCTACAAAATAAAATGTTGTAAGTATCTGAATGTAGTGGTGCACACAGAGAGTAGTCCCAGATACTTGGGAGACTGAGACAGGAAGATCGCTTGAGCCCAGGAATTTAAGGCTGCAGTGAGCAGTGATTGTGCCATTGTGCTCTAACCTCAGTGACAGAGTGAGACTTCAGTCTCAAAAACACACACACAAAAAAAGAAAAGAGGCCGGGCGCGGTGGCTCAAGCCTGTAATCCCAGCACTTTGGGAGGCCGAGACGGGCGGATCACGAGGTCAGGAGACCGAGACCATCCT
>NW_012118487.1:6187803-6311211 GCF_000951035.1 Colobus angolensis palliatus | reverse complement strand
GCGCCTGTAGTCCCAGCTACTCGGGAGGCTGGGGAAGGAGAATGGCGTAAACCAGGAAGGCGGAGCTTGCAGTGAGCTGAGATCCGGCCACTGCACTCCAGCCCGGGAGACAGAACAAGACTCCGTCTCAAAAAAAAAAAAAAAAAGACAAGAATAAAAATTATTATTTTTGTACAACTGTATAATGCGTCATGTCAAAAAGTCAAAAAATTTAAAAAATTACAGTGTATAAAGTAAAAAAGTTACAGTAAGTTAAGATTAATTTATTACTGAAGAAACAAAATGTTAGTTATAGATTCAGTGTAATCTAAGTGTACAGTCTTTCTAAAGTCTACAGCAATGCACTGTAATGCCCTAAGCCATTCACTGAATTCACTGAGCACTCACTTGCTGACTCACCCAGAACAGCTTCCAGTCCTACAACTCCATTAAAGGTAAACACCTATAAAGGTACTATAAAATTTGTTATATTTTATGCTGTATTTTTACTGAATCTTTTCTATATTTAGATACACGGGTACTTACTGTTGTGCTACAAGTGCCTATAGGATTCAGTCGAGTCACATGCTATACAGGCTTGAAGCCTAGAAGCAATAGGCCCTACCATATAGCCTAGGTGTACAGTAGGGTATACCATCTAGGTTCGTGTGAGCACATTCTAAGATGCTCGCACAATAAAATCGCCTGATGACTTATTTCTCAGAATGTATCCCTATGGTTAACGGACACATGACTGTATGTGTCTGCGTATATACAGCCTGTTGGATCTGCGTCTCCGGGGAACCCTAACTTACACAGCTGTGTTTACCCAGTCCCTCTTCTTTGACCATCCCGTAAATAAGTCAGCCTCCTAGGCCTCTGTCTTTTGCTCTCTGACTCCAGTCATCTCACTGTACATAAATGCACTGGCAGAATTTCAGTCTTTTCCAAGCACAGGTTACCATCCCAGAATTCAAACTTGGAATTCCAAAGTCGTATTCCTAGTCTCCCACCTGACAGCACCACAGAGAGATCCCACAGGAAGTTTGAAGTCCGTGTGTACAGGAACCAACTTATCCTTCTCAGCTTATACCCGCTCATAAAAAAGTCATCTCTATTAATAAAGTAATGATCAACCTAGACCAGAAATCGGAGGAAGCCTCAGATCCTCTGAATATCTGACCTTCCCCAAGGCTTCACATCCACTCCCACACTGTATGCCCTCCCCTGGCGCTGCAAACCAGTCCCCCAGTCCTCCTGCAGGTGTGCTGAAACTCTACTCCTTCTCTTCAGTGTTCACCTTAGGGTCTTATTTCAAGCTCTCACTGCACATGAACTAAATCAAAATACAATCTCAAGCTTGTCTTCCCATCAGATCTTATCTTCTTACTTCCACTATGCTTAAAAATTTGGAATGACTTCCAATTCCCTGAATTTGCCTTATTTTCTTATACTACTGTAACCTTATACATATTCTTCATTGTTCCTATAATTCCTTTCTCCACTCTCTGTTAGAAAGTGACTTCAATTCTTTAAGATGCTGCTTAAACAACACTTCTTTTAGGAAGCCCTGATATATCCACCTTTCCAGTTCTTCAACTAATGACTCTGCATTTAATGTTGTTACTGCATCCTTATGCCTAAATCTGATGTTGCTATGATTTCTACTTTAAAAGTTTTCTGTCTTTATCTCTAGCGCCTTGTGAGAGCTTTAAGAAGAGAAATTGAGTTTTATTCATCACTTTATCCCTATGTTTAAGAGGCCAGATATCCACAGAGGTAGCAGCAAAAATTTGAGTGCATAAGTGAACATGGAAGAAAAAATTAAAACATTATATGAAGGTTTAACCCTATAATAACTAAGTGGAGTTGAAACTATTTTCATGTGTTTTGTAAACTGCATTCCATGAGCAGAATTCAGTATAATTAGAAATTTATTTTTATAAAAAGGAAAGAAAAAGCCTTAAAAGTTAGAGATTTTAAAATCACTTCCTGAATTTTTGGATTAAAAAAAAGCCAGAATTACAATTAAATTACTTATAAAATAGACCAAAAAAGCAAGATATCCAATATACCCTGCGTGAGCTAACAGCGCACACGAGTGCATATGCAAGTGTGCATATGTGTGGGTGTGTAAGCAGGAGGCACACATCTAATTCAGCTGTTGATACGGTTTGGCTGTGTCCCCACCCAAATCTCATCTGAAGTTGTAGTTCCCACGATCCCCACACGTCATGGGAAGGACCAGGTAGAGATAATTGAATCGGCGGGGGTTGGGGGTGGGGCGCGGCAGAGGGGCTTCCCCCATCCTTTTCTCATCATAGTGAGTTACTTCTCAGGAGATCTGAGGGTTTGATAAGGGACTTCCCCTTTCTCTGGGCACTCATTCTTCTCCTTCCTGCCATCATGTGAAGAAGGATGTGTTTGCTTCTGGTTCTGCCATGGTTGTAAGTTTTCTGAGGCCTCCCTAGCCCTGAGGAACTATGAGTCAATTAAAACTCTTTCCTTTATAAATTATCCACTCTTGGGTATGTCTTTATTAGCATCATGAGAACAAACTAATATAGCTGTACAAGGATAAATATAATTTTTTCCATGTAACTACATTTTGTGCTGCTATTCTGTTACTTTGCAATTTAGCATAATCACAGCCAATTCAGAATGTTTTTAATAAATTCAAGATCTCTCCCTACAACCACCCCTCCTTAACCCTGGGATAGCATGTAAGTGTTGGAGGAAAGACTGTATTATTGTCATCCTCGATAATACTATAATTGTCATAATAGCTAACATGGTGCACTTTGTTTAAAAGTATCTGATGTTTATTAACTCATTTAATCCCCACAAACGCCCAAAATGTTATTATTGCCATTTTAGAGATGAAAAAGCAGAGCACAGAAGTTAAGCAGTTTCCTAAAATCCAAACAGCTAGTCAATTGTGAAGCAGGCATTTTGCTCCAGAGCCAATGCTTTTAGTGGCAAGACAGGGAGGGCAGGGCATCTTATCCTGTACGCATGGGCACACACTGGCCACCCCCATTTCCTCGTGTGTGTTTCCGTATTGGCTGTGTATTCACCATACCAATAAAGGATGCTTGTTTAATTTTTTAGTTCTAAACAGGCAGTTAACTTCTCTGGGCTCAAACTTCAAACCGTGCTTGTTTATTCAGTCTGGTCCCCTGTGAATCTTCCCTGTGCTTGTGCTTGTAGAGTTTGGTGATCATTCAAGCATTTGGGCAAAGTTTACCTTCAAATTTTGTGATTCACACTCTCAGTGGATTCCTTGCCTTTGGAAAATCCTTCTAAGTTTCTCTGTTCTCGTCCAACTTCCCACTCCGTCTTCTGAAACCTCAATCCAAGAAACCTGGTTTTCTGCCCCCTGAGCTGTGCACAGATTAGGGAATGCCTTTCATTTAAAAAGCAGCAAACTCACAAAATTTCTCCCAGTGAAATGAAGCATTTCAGAGATAAATGTCCCTCTGGTGTCAATCTGCCTCCTGCACCCCTCACCAAGCCCCCCTAGGTCTTCCCTGCAAACATGGCATTTAGGGGGCTGCCTGGAGTTTGCACAGGGTTTGTAATTCAGATTTAGGGATCTGTTCTTTTTTCTCTCACACTTCTAGAATCTCCCCCTTAAATCTCCAACTTCTTTTCTCGAAGCACAATGCGCCACAGACAAAACTCCTCAGACACGGAGTTAAAGAAGGAAGGGGCTTACTAGGCTGGGAGCGTCTGCAAGACTTCTGTCTCAAGAGCCAAGCTCCCCGAATGAGCAATTCCTGTCCCTTTTAAGGGCTCACAGTTCTAAGGGGGTCCGTGTGAGAGGGACATGACTGATTGAGCAAGCCGTGGGTACGTGACTAGGGGCTTCATGCACTGGCAATCGGAACAGAACAGAACAGGACAGGGATTTTTTACGGTGCTTTTCCATACAATGTCTGGAATCTGTAGATAACATAACCAGTTAGGTGAGGAGTCGATCTTTAACTACCAGGCCCAGGGCATGGCGTCAGGCTGTCTGCCTGTGGATTCCATTTCTGCCTTTTAGTTTTTATTTCTTCTTTCTTTGGAGGCAGAAATTGGGCATAAGGCAATATGAGGGGTGGTCTCCTCCCTTATTCCAACATTGCATTCTCTCTGTCATCTTTACCCAATTAAGAAAGGCTACATTTAGGAAGCATGCTGGGTCAAGAAAACTAGAAACTCACAATCCTTACCCTTTCCGTAACAGTGTTTTAAGGGGGAGAAAAGCTTCATTGACTTCTGCCTGGCTTTAGATACTTTCCAGCTACTTTTCCATTCCTGAACTCTCTTTGCCATGATCTCAAGCCAAGATAGCAAGCCCGTATGTGGTTTTCTACCCAACAATCCTGGGGATTGGAAGTGTGCTTTGGCAAGAACAGTTTAATCACCCAATTCTTACCTCTTCCAGTTGCAGTTTTTCAACAATCCATCCACTTCGGCATGCTTTCCAGGGCCTTTCAATAGCAGTTGAAATGTTATCCAGATTTCCTAGTGTGATATGTGAAAGGTTTGCCTCATCACTTTACTCTCTGCCATTACTGGATGTCCCCCAAATGTATTTTTATATTAATAAAAAGTATGATCAGCAAAATAATATACTAACTATAAACTACTATGTTTTTGAAGTGAGGAAGTATGAAGACTTTGTTATTTTACCTTATTTTATCTTCAGATGGGCTCTCTTTCCTCCAGCCAAATGCCATGAGGTGGAATCTAGGTATGTATTTATAGTACAACCATATGCCTTATAGTTAGGGTGAATATAGTTCTCAGTTTGCCAGGACAGTCTTCATACATGCCCGTTATCCTAGTATATCCTGATACAATTATTAATAGCTTACCTTTTCACTCTCAGAAAAGTCTTTCTAAACTTTATAGTTTATAAAATGCATACACTTTATGAGGGCGGTGGTCATGTTGGATTAGGGCCCACCATAATGACCTCATTTTAACTTCATCACCTCTTTAAATACACTATTGCCAAGTACGGTTACATTCTGAGGTTCTGGGGGTTAGAACTTCAACAAAGGAAATTGGAGGGGACACAGTTCAGTCCAGAATAGTCATAAATAGCAGTGCTATGAGTAGCGTAACAGCTACTTTTAATGTCAGAGTGCTAATATTGGCACAACACGGCAGTGTTGATAAAAAGTAGCATTTGGTTTAATTCCCAATTATTGAGAGGCTTCTCAATGCCAGGTGTTGTTAGTAGGCTCCCTGAACAGTAAACTTTCTCTGCACTTGTCAAGTTGATGCAAGCCATGCGTGGCACACAGCAGTCTTGACCTTGTAATTCACACCACTCTCTTCCTCGCCAACTCAGCATTCACTGTCTTGATGCCAGTGTTCATGGATGTGCTCTGTGAATGAATCGCATCCCGAATCACCTGGAGGGCTCAGTAAAAATGCCATGTCCACACCAGACCAGACAACTAAAAGTGATGCAGCGAAAAGCCTGGGAATCCTCCTTTTTAAAAGTCTCCAAAAGATTGTCATGGCTCACTACAATTTGAGGGTAATCGAATCTCCCACATTATCTGTGGATACCTCTTGCACTGCACTTGACGAGAAGGACAGCAAATGACTTCAGGCAAAGTGAGTGAGTCAGGAAGAGTCTCCCTTCAGAGGCTGCAAGGGCAATTTCTGTGGATATTTGCAGTCTGCAACTCAAGTTACAGAAGAAATTTAACTTTCAGTTTACTCACTAAAGAGAGAGCTTGGGTTAGCCCCTGAGGGAAGCAGTATTTATTCTAACAAGTTTCATGCCATTTGAAGAAGATTTTATCTTACAGAGAAAAATTTACATGCTAAGAATATCTAGATAAACATTTTTAAAGGCAAATTTTCTTCAACACAATTTCTTTGGAACCTAGAAGATGATAAAATTTTTTTCATGTACACGTCTTGACTTTGAATAAATATTTGTAAACCTACCTAAATAACTAGGGCACTAGTGAAATGAGATTACTCTCCCGTAACGAGATAAGGAAAATGCAATAATAACCTCAATTTAATGGCTGACTTTTAAAATGTTAGCATTTTTCCTTAAGTGAAATTGACCTTGTCACAAGGTATGCCACAGAAAGTCTCTTCTTGCTAGGATGAAATATTGCTGCATGAGTATTAACATTTATGTGGAAAGGTAAATGTTTTAAGGCCAGTGACTCTACAATGCCTGCATGAAATTGTGGTTTGATGTATATTACGGAGATTCAATAATTATTACTGGATTAGGTCAATAAATTTGGAAAGATGGAAAAGGATTACAGAATGAGAGTACTTTATGTTTTAAGAAATTGATCGAATGCCCTCTTTGACTAATTCATCCATGACAACCAAATTTGGCCCAGAGTTCCGCGTGCGCAGTTCCCACTGACATCCATAGAATTTGTGCATGAGTTACAGAGCTTAGAATTAAGCCCTAAGGAAATAACTAAAGATTTTTGGTGAGATATACTGTGTGATTAAATAAAATCATTTTTATGGTCTTTGTTTTCTTGTTTTCAGGCCGTTCCTTATGAAGATAAATAGCCAAAGCACATCGAGGTTAATATTGCTTTTAAGCTATTTGTCTCCATTTGGGAACTCAGTGTAAAGAAAAATGAATATTGTACCTCTCAGAAGCTTTCTTCAGTTAAATGTTTCCACTAAATTCAGAGTCCAGCAAACCTTGCCAGTTTCCCGGGAATAAGCATAAATCACATCCAAAAATCTTAGAAAACAGTGGGAAAACTTATCTAGTAGAAGGAGAATTAACTATGCAGTTATTTGTTCCATTCTTGTGCCACTGTGACTGTAGTGAAACCTGCTTCCCTCCATAAAAATAAAGAACATATAACTTGATTTGAAAACCAAAAAGTTAAATGACATGCATCTCAGAAAAGTACAAATTAAAGATGTAAGTTTTGAAATCCAGTCTTATTTGAAATTGTAGAAAAATCCAGAAATAACAAATTGATATAACATTTAGCTAATATAACTGATTTCAACTTATTTTTCATGAATGCACGAAAATCCTCAGTTTGTAGGTAACAGACTGTATGAAACTAAAGAGTATGAGCTAGGCACAATGCTGGCACTTTACATGTGTAATCCCAACTTTTCCCAATACTGCAGATGAGGAATTCAAATATATTCAAGGTAAGAAATTTATTAGTGAGACCCAGGATTGAAGATCTGGTTATTTGCTCTATTTAATATACAAAGACACTTTAAAATGAAATGAAAAGAATTCAGTTCAGAGAAACAATTTACAAAATTCAATTTCAGGTGGATTCAAATTTCAAAATGAATCTTAGGGAAACAAGTGTAAATAAATGTGAATATTTGCCAGTTCTCTGTAGGGGTGACAAATACATCTTCTCTGAAGAATTACAAAAAATTAGAAGGAAATATACCAATATAAAATGTTACAAAAACAATAGATTTCTCAAATATACATAAAAAGAGAGGAGAAGAAATTGATGTGTTATCATGGTTTACTTTTCACAATACATCCATATCATATGAAAAGTTCATGTAAACTTGTGACAAAGTTCTAAGATTAAAACAATAAGTTGGCAAGAGATGAATGTTTACTTCACGACATATTACATAGCATACTAAAATAAACATTCCTACTAATAAAATAAATGTGAATTTAAAAATATGAGTTGGTATTTCTAATTTATAAAATGAAGAAGTTCTAAAATTAAAAATATATATACTCAAAGTTGAGGTAAAATGCTATATTTCATTTTTATTCAACATTTTTAACCAGTTATTTAGTTCATTCACAATTATTTTATTAGCTATTTTGTTCAGCTGTTTAGAAACCAATCTCAGAAATAAAATGAGCGTGAGTAAGATAAATGTTTATTCCTCTCTTATATAAAATAAGTCCTGAGGTAGGAATTCAAGGGAAGGTACCGTAACTGTGGATAGGAATCTAAGCGCCTTCCCATTTTTGCTTCATTATCCTAGTACTCAAATTCTATCCTCAGAATTACCTAATTGCATAAGATGACTGCTGGAGCTGGAGCTACCACCTCTATTGTCCACACAGCAGGAAAGATAATTCTAGGAAGTGCAAGAGGGATATATGCCAAACAGGCCATCTTCCTTTAGGGAGTTTCCCTGAAAATTCTGCATAATACTAATTGGTCAGGATTTAACTTCACATCTACCAGTAGCTATGCATAGTTTTCATGGGAGGCTAAAAGAAGTCATCTTCAAGATGGGTTTTTGCTACATCGGTTAAAATACAAGTCAAGCCATTAAAAGGGGAAAGAATGGGTAGTTGGTGGAAACTATTAGTCTGCCATGATTGTTTAGTAGTATTGGGTATCTGTGTCAGGTACCAAGCAATATACTAGGTTCTGGCCCATTAATGTAAAAGCATTGTCCCTAGCCTCAAATAATGTAGGAATGAATTGGGAGAGAGTTATTTAAACATGCATGGCTTATAGAAAAATGCAAAATATGTATCAATAGCTATTAAAATATTTACATACTTTGACATATTAATTTTCTTCCAGGAGTAAATCATAAGGAAATAATTCAAATGGGAAAATGCATAAACAAGTTTATTGCCACATTGTTTATGATCATAAAATATTGCCTATAACTTAGACAAACTCAACAGGAAGGTAAATGTTGGCAAATCTACTTAACCATTAGGCAACTTTTAAAATTCTTTAAAACCTTTATTGTATATGTATGAGTCTATGGATTTGAAAAATATTTCCAGAAATATATGACAGGCAGAGATTAATATGCGGCCTTTATACTGTTAACTAGAAAAGTAAAATATTAATTGCTTTTATATTTCCATGTGACCATCCAATAGTCTAATATCAATTTATAGTTTGAGCTCAACGTAAGCATTTCTAAAGATGGACATTGAATGCAGAGAACGGGAATGCCATCTCCTTGGCTAACCTTACGTTTCCCTGTCTCCCTCGTTTTGTCTTCCTAATTTCCACTTTGTTATGCATGTCTGTCATTCCGTCTCTTTACTGTTAGAGCCTGCTTCTGATTGAGATTTCAGTTTCATCTTATCTGATCATTGAGGTACCTTACCAATAGTCTTAGCTGTATTAGCTAATCCTACTTGTGACTTTAACTGCCTTGTAGACTTGGAAAAGCCTTTTTCCTCTTTTCAGGCGAATGTACATTTGGCATTCACGTGCCCTCCTCTCTTCCTGTCTCTACAAGCGGAAGTCATGTGTCCATTTGGAGCGTATGGTTCTATACTCTCCTGTTTTATAGCCTTTACCATATTTCAGTTGTTTATTACCATATGCTTCCAACCCAGGAGCTGAATAAGAACAGGATCAGTATCTTTTGACCTTGGGTACCCTAGCATCCAACAGGAAACTGGCACATTTTAGAAGCACAATAAACGTTGATGAAGTTCTTGATGGACTCACTTTGATCCAAGATGACAAGCAAAATTTTCTAATCACCACAGGCATGAAAGAAGGTTGATTATAATTTGGGATACTATAAAAAGAGTCAAGCACTTGGAAGAAAGGAATATTTTTTCCTGTTTTTTTTTTTTTTGCCTCATAAAATACATAATCTCTTTTCATTTTACATTATAATCAATAACAAAATTGTGGTCAACATTAGCTGAAGATTGTTTGTTTATTAGCTTGTTTACTAGAATGCTACAAACATATCTAGATGATTATGTGTATAAATGAGGACCTTGCATGAGCGATCCAGAAAAATCTTACAACTTCTTTTGAGACAATTAATTATTCAGGTATTGCTTTTCAAAAAATAATATATGGAGCATGTTTTGTTTGATTTTTAAGTATATTTCTATCTACGACGGAGTTACCTCTTTCAGTTATAGCATAGCATAGGTTAAGTAATAAATAGCAACTTAGATACTATGGCCATTGAGCCACAATTTCTAAATACCTGGTATGCATGCTTCCAAGGAATGTTTAGTAAGAGATGACGTAAAAATCAGAACTTTAAGATGTCAGTCGGCCGGGTGCGGTGGCTCACGCCTTTAATCCCAGCACTTTGGGAGGCCAAGGCAGGCGGATCGCGAGGTCAGGAGACCTAGACCATCCTAGCCAACATGGTGAAACCCCATCTCTACTAAAATTCAAAAAAAATTAGCCGGGCATGGTGGTGTGCGCCTGTAGTCCCAGCTACTTGGGAAGCTGAGGCAGGACAATCGCTTGAACCCGGGAGGTGGAACTTGCAAAGAGCCAAGACTGCACCACTGCACTCCAGCCTGGGCGACAGAGCAAGACTCTGTCTCAAAAATAAAAAAAGAAGAAAAGATGTCAGTCAACAACTGTTCATCTGTCTAGGAATTTATGCCTACTTTTCTTAATGTAATTTACATCTTTATCACTCTTTGGAGAAATAGGTAAGTTGATCACTCACTGTACAAACTATTTGTTTGGTCCTTAAGCAACATTTGATATTTATATCAAGTTAAAAGATTAGAGAGGTAACTCTAGGAGGAATTCTCCTCCTCCAAGTTGACAGGTGCTTCCTCTCTAGTTGCCCCCTCAAGATACTCAGAGTTGCTACAGTAAGAGTGTAGGAAGGAGGTGAGCCCTGCTCCTCCCGGAGAAATTAGCTAGAGACCCCAGCAACCAGAACGTTGTTAGCAAGTGGGCCTGATTATTGTCATCCCTTTCATCCCATAATTTTAGATTAAAAATTGGCCTTTTCATGGTCAGGGGCAGTGGCTCACACCTGTAATCCCAGCACTTTGGAAGTTCGATGTAGGAGGATTGCTTGAGGCCAGGAGTTTGAGACCAGCCTGGGCAACATAGCAAGACCCCATTTCTACAAGCAATTTAAAAAATTAGCCAGGCGGTAGTGGCCCACACCTGTAGTCCCTGCTGCTCGGGAGGCTGAGGCAGGAGAATCATTTAAGCTGAGAAGTTACACACTGGAGTGAACTATGATTGTGCTACTATACTCCAGTCTGGGCAACAGAGCTAGACCTAGTCAGAAGGGAGGGGAAGATAAGGGAAGGGAGGGGAGAGGAGGGGGAGGGGGAGGGAAGGTGGAGGAGAGGTGGAAGAGGGGGAAGGGAGAGTGGAAAGGCGAAAGGGGAGAAGAGGGAAAGAGAGGGGAAAGGGAGCAGAAGGGAGGGAAAGGGAAGGGAAGGGAGGGGAAGAGAAGGGAAAGAGAGCGAGAGAGAAAGAAAAAGAAAGAAGGAAGGAAGGGAGGGAGGGAGGAATTGTGTTTTCAGAAAAGTTTCCATCTGTGCTTAGGAAGAACAATGAAGAATTATGACATTTTTCAAGATGCCTCTGTATTATTAAAGATATTCTGCCTATCCTGCAAACCTGATTTAACTGAGGCAGAAAGCAATTTTCTAAGATGCTTTAATTCTTTATTTACATTCAGTTGGACCACTGGAATTGATATGCACTGCTGTTGAAATTCTAATCTTATTCAATATTCATGTCTTCAGAATTTTAGAGGAATAAATATATTCACAGAAAACTTTGTCCCATAGTGTCTAATGTATTCTCTTCTTAGTAGGTTAATACAACCCAATGTGGGTGTTAAAGAAACATTTCAAAGTTTGTATTTCATTTTAAAATTAGAAACATTTTAAAGATTTGCACCATTCAAATGTTACTATGGTAAGGAAGTATTTGTGTGACAGCAGAAAGGGTGTCTGTCATGTTTACCATTAGAGGCTGATTCAAAAATCATCTTCAAGTTATTACGAGGGTTATTTCTGTCTTCAGCGATTTTGTAAGCATTAGGCATGTTTATTATTTTTTTTTTGCTGTCACTATTCAGGGTCATTTTTATTATGAATTATGCAGTATCATTTCACAATGAATTGTACTAACAGCCTTTGAGAAGCTGCAAACTGTTTCTCCAAAATTCTGTGTGTCTCCTTGCTATAACTCTGTTAGCTTCAGTTCCTTGTATTTACAATGTGAGACAGGGTTAGTTGTGGCAAATCTGCATTATGCAATCATTTTGGTTGGGGCTAGATTGTAAGCGGGTATCATCTTTATCAGGTGTCTCAAAAGAAAAAAGAGAAAAACCCTGAGAATTAGCCTTGAAAAGAGCCAAGGAAAATCTTCAATTGTCAATGTTCTTTAGAAGAAATGTGTTTTAAAATCTATTTTCAGGATTGTTTATTGCTTCTCAATAAAGAAGGAGTACAAAGGAATCACAAATAGACCTCAAATGGTTAGCATAGCTCCTTATATTCTCATATGGGGCACAGCTCTTAATGGTATTTAAATGTGTCATTTTCATCACTTACCTGTTTTGCCCTTTTGAATTATTTCACAGTATTCTCTGCTTTGAAAAAGCCCATTCCCTCACACATCAACCTCACCACCCCCAGTTTACTGGAAATCTTCCCTTAGAAAGCGTGTTATCACAAGGTTATGCTGGTCTCAGATCAGTCTTCCTCAGTCCCCTCTGCAACTCCTGACCTGATGTATTATTCAAAGTATTAATATAATTTTGAAAGGCTTACATTTCCAGGACTACTTTATTCATCTTGCAAGAAAACAGCTTTCAGCCATTTTCTTCAATTATCACATTATGTAAGAACTAGAAAGCAATTATTATTGTTCTCATTTTATGATTGAAAAGGAAGAAATGTGTACGTGTGCGTGTTCGCGTCAGTTTTACAAGTTCCAGTGACCAATCAATGATAGGTTCCAGGAAAGAATTCACAGGTGTCTCTATGGGCATTTCAAATGTGCCTCAAGCTGTCCCTGCCTTTACTGAGCATCTTATTGGCATTCATTTGAATTCCAGGTGAGTTTGGACTTGACTTTCAATTCTATCTCGTTCTCTTTAGCCTGACCTCACCCATAGCCAATAGCTAGCCTCTTACAAAACATAACTATCTTCTGAGGGAAGCAAAGTGCCTTCACCAAATCCATAAACGTCTCTGCGCCTATTCTGTTCCCCTTCCCCCAGGCCTTTCAGCCCCAAGGAAAGGAGTAGCATCATCTTTTGCTCCAAATCTCATTCCTTGTTGCCTTATCAGGAAACTCAGTTCAGCTCCCAGCTCCTTCAACCTCGGTGTCATCAGTGCTTCTCTCTCCCTCATGACGCCCTCTCATCACCCTTTGAACATTCTGAAAACCAATCCTCAAATCTAGAGTAGTGCAGAAATATCCCACTTGAATGTCACAGCAATACTAGGATTTAAGCAACGCAGGTTTTATGCATAAAGAACATTAAATTCATAGTAATTCGGCGAAGACTGCACAATTCCTAAAGAACAGATAAGAGTAGAATTTAGATCTTCCTACCCCTTCTCCAATATTATTTACAAATCAGTTTCTAGATGTTGGACTATTGTTTGTCACATTGTATAATAAACTGTGTTTCATGTACGGTAACGCAGAAATATAAAATTACTAGAAAGGGCACATTCACTGTTGAGACCTGTTGTAAGTAATGTGCTCTATGTTGCCTGGCCTTTACCCTAAAAAAACTGGGGAAGAAAAGGAATGTGTAAATTTGCATTTCATCTACATTAAAAATAATAACTTTCTCAAGAACATTTTAGAAAGGAAATACAAAAATTTTTTTTAACCTCTTTGTCTGCGTTTTATCTACTTGGTTTATTTCATTTTCAGGGCAAATCAAAATTGAATGATCCTTCCGTTTTCCTTACTCCTAGTGATTACATTGCATTTAGTTTTTTCAACTGTGAGTCTTCTTATATATAATTGAAAAACATACTATTTGGAAATATAATTTTCATTATTGATTGCATTATTCTTATTTTTTTACTAATCCTTCTTTAACTTGTCTTCTCACTCTTTTATTGCTCTCCCTAATTTCTTTTTCTGTCTTCCTCCTTTCTATTTCATAAAGTATGGTTTTCCCTCTTTTGATTTTTGCTCATGGAGTCTATCTAATTTTTTTTCTTGCAATCTTGGTTACAATCTTCTTTTTTGGAGACAGAGTCTCACTCTGTTGCCCAGGCTGGAGTGCAGTGGCATGACCTCGACTCACTGCAACCTCTGCCTCCCTGGTTCCAGTGATTCTCCTGCTTCAGCCTCTGGAGTAGCTGGGATTAAAGGTGCCTGCCACCATGCCCAGCTCATTTTTGTATATTTAGTAGAGACAAGTTTTAATCATGTTGGCCAGGCTGGTCTTGAACTCCTGACCTCAAATGATCCACCCACCTCAGCCTCCCAAAGTGTTAGGATTACAGGCATAAACCACCACACCCGGCCTACAACCTTCTTGACTGGTCTACTGAGTTTAACTTTTTAAAAAAGTAGCACTAAAACTAATATATTATAAATGCAGTTGTTACCTGTTCTCCGTATTCTCTATCGTATTAATTCCCCTTTTAGTAGTATCTTTGTCCCTTAAGGCTATCTTTCTTGTGAAAATGAATCAAGAAAATGGTGGAAAATTACAGAATAAAATGGTTAGAGATGTTCTGTACAAAATAGGATTACAGATTCATAAAAGGTTAAACATGGGAGGGACATTTAAAACCATGTGGTCTAAATCTCTCATGATTCAATAAGCCAAGATCCAGAGAGGCTAAATGATTCATCCAAGGTTACTGAGTGCCGGCACTAAGTACTCAGATGGTGCAACTCCATGTTTAATACTATTTCTAGCACTCCAGGCACTCTAAGGGAATTTTTTATGAAAATAGTAATTTATAAGAGTGGCATTGATGCCAAGGAAAGCTTAGGACTTACAGCAGATAGTAAGTATTACCTCCCCCAAAAAGTAAGACATAGGATTGTTGAATGATGATCATACTCAACTTGAATTATGATCTTAACTCAAAGTAGCAGAATTCTATATACGTGATTTTAAATGTTGGGATTCAAATGGCTTTAACAACTTCAGCCAGTTTACCCCATGAAGTGCCGGGTCAGGACAGGAGGCGTGTGGCCTCACAGTGCTTTACTAGCCTTGCTTGCCACCGAGACCTGGTTTCAGTTGTTCTAAGCACGATTCTCCTTCGTGGTCACTGACATCTGCAGTGGCCTGGTTGCAATGCTAATGGCAGGTGGACACAGGGGATGTTTTCTGAAAGCTAAGGTGGAGGTAACATTGGACTCAGCAAGGAAGTCGTTTCTGTTTTCATACGTGCTCTTGATCAACTCATCAAAACAGAGAAAAGTTCATGTAGAACACATTTCTGATCTTTGTGAAAACATTGGCATTTACCTCTGGCCAGTTGGGTTGAACTCTAACCTTAGAAACTACAGTATGAATGCAGTCAGAAAAAAAAATCCAGAGAAAACTTGTCTTTCTCAGTCATGGATGACAAAGGATTCCGGGCAGTTTATTCAGTTCTGTCAAAGTGATCACTGAACTACTAGCTTGCTCAGGCCTTCCATGCAGACCTGAGGCTTCGCTCATCCATTCATTCCCACCCTCTCATCTGTGCCTTTGGAAAGTGGAGCTCATCTGTTTGGGTTTTTCCTTTTTTTTTTTTAATTTCCTTTTTTTTTTTTTTTGAGCTCAATACTTCAAAAGTTTAAAATGAATAAAGGAACAAGGAGTTGCCACTAATTATTTAGCCCAAATGAGATGGCTACCAGTTGTTTCGCTGCATAATACTTAGATTTGATTGTAGTGACAAAATGTTTCTGGCAAGTAATTGCAATTTTAGTATTTATAATAATGAAGAATAAATGCCCCCCCGCCCCCCGCCACTCTGGGATCGTTTAAATGTGAACAGAATTGATTACATACAAGATGTTCATAAAGTCCTCATACCACATAAAAAACTCATTAGCTTTGAATGAAGGCCTAATAGAGAAAAACTGAAAACACGACGCAGAGCCATGTTGTGTTGCATTTTAATAGTGGCATTGATCGTTAATATTTTAAAAATAATCTTATTCATGGTATGTCATTTCAGGATGGTATCATTGCTTGTCCTCCTTTGGTAGAAGCATATTGTTGAAGATATATGTGAAGATGCTTATTAGATTGCTCATTATCTGAAATTGACATATATATGTAACATACATATATATGTAATGTCAATTTAAAAACAAGGCAAGTACAAAATTCAATACTATTGATTGCAGTTACACAAAAACAGTATGTTTAGGACAATAAGCTGTGACACTTAGTGCTTTGCAATAATTAATCCTAGCTTCAAATCAATCCATTTATAACTTCCTCTTCCGCTTCAACCTCATGGAGGGCAGAGAAACCCTCAGAGTCCGTTTTCCATTTTCCACTCCTCCTTTGCTTGTCTGCTTCCTTGGGTTACTAATCCTACATGCTTTTTCTCTCAATTTACATATTATGTTTCTCAATAATATAATCCCTTTGCTTCCCTTGTAAAGCCTTCAAAATCCCTGGTACTAATTTGATAAAAACTATCAAGTTTCCCACTAATATTTGTTGAGTGCAGATTGCAGTGTATACATTAAGTCCATTATTAACTCAGTTAATCCTCCCAACAACGATATGAAATTGATGCCATGACACTGACAGTATTCCAGTAGATCACACCTATGGAGGACAGGCAAAACTTCACCTTTACCCTCTTAGAGCTTGTCAGCTGGGTTTGAGAATTAAATTGACATCAGACAGATCAACATGAGAAAAGCATACAGATTTATTTGATACAAGTTTTCCATGGCATATAAGCCTTCATAATGAAGACCCGAAGATGAAGTTAGATTGAACACTTATGCACTGAACTGGACAAAGATGAGCAAATTATGAAAATATGAGAAGGCAAAGGGACTTGGGCCAGGGGAGTTAATTGGTGGAGAAATTGCCAGGAAGATAGGGGTTAGTGTCTCTCTGGTTTGTACAGATTTATCTTGGCCTAAACCATTCATCCTTGATGATACAAATGATCCTTTCCTTCTGGTATATGGACATCTTTCACATGAAAATTTCATTTTCTGTTTTTAAGGAACAGAAGGAAGGTCAGAGTGATCTTCTTGCACATGCTATTTTTCAAGTGCCTTTAACTCAAAGTAATCATTGTGCCACCATGGCATATTGGGGTGTGGACTGTTCGAAATCCTTCAGTTGTCCTCTGAGACCACAGCAGATACTCTAACACCATCTTCTCACAATGCAGATTCCAGAAGCTCACCCTTCCACTCAACAACTTGGCCTGGTGGTGTAGGCGGCTCCCAGGTGATGAGTCTATTACCCTCTACTATAAACCTTGCCCACACAAGCTACCTTGGCACTTCCCTCCCCCATGAAGTTGGAAACATAAGAGATTTAAGAGATTCCTACGCCGTTAGTGGTGCTCATGACTGTGTGAAGGCGGTAAGGTCTCCAGATATCAAAGATGCTTCTTGGTTTATGACTAACTCACTGACTCTCAGGGCAGACACAAGATGGAAAGCCAGCCCATAACTACATTCCCAGGGCACTACACTGCATAACAGCAAGATATTTGTTCATGGCACCATTTAATTGTTGTATCCGAGACACCTGCATGTTTTACTTCCTTTCCTAGGATGTGGTATGGAATAAAAACCTCTAGTCTCAAGAGTCCAAATTATTTTCTTCTAATCTGGGATTTGGGGTGTCCTGCAGGTAGGGTTTCGAGATAATGAAGATGACGGAGAAATCCTTCATGTAAATTTCAGAGTATTTCTATCTAGAAGGCAATTTAAAATGTGGATAAAGGGGTCTGTAAGCTAGAACAAGTAAGACACAAAGGGAAGCATGAGGGCAGATGTGGACACTGAAAGATAAATGACAGTGCTGAAGCAGCAGATTGGCGGTATGGAGGAACCAGTTCTTGGCATCATATGTGACTAGTGTTTCTGTCTCTGGCCAAATATCATGTGCGGGCACACCTTGTGTTTTTGCACTTTGCTTTATTGTGACTCACAGATATTGTGGGGTTTTTTTACAATCTGGAGTTGTGTGGGAAACCTGCATCGAACAAGTTCATTTTTTCAACAGCACGTGCTTACATTTTGTCTCTGTGTCCTATTTTGGTAATTTTCACAATATCACATTTTTTTCATTATTATTATCTGCTATGGTGATCTGTGATGAGGAATCTCCAATATTACTGTCGTAATTATTTTGGGGCCCCACGGACTGCCCCCACATAAGATGGTGAACTTAACGGATAAATACTGTGTGTGTGTTCTCTCTGCTCCACTAGCCATTTCCCCATCTCTATACCTCTCCTTGGGCCTCCTTGATCACTGAAACACAACAATATTGAAATCAGGCCAGTCAGTGACTCTACAGTGGCCTCTAAGTGTTTAATGAAGGGAAGAGTTACAAGTCTCTCACTTTAAATCAAAAGCTAGAAATGATTAAGCTTAGTGAGGAAGGCATGTTGAAAGCTGACACAGGCCAATAGGTAGGCCTCTTGTACCAAACAGTTTGCCAAGTTATGAGTGCAAAGGAAATGTTCTCGAAAGAAACTAAAAGTGCTACTCAATGAAAATACAAGTGATGAAAAAATGAAAGAGCTTTGGCCAGTTGCGGTGGCTCACACCTGTAATCCCAGCACTTTGGGAGGCCGAGGCAGGTGGATCACGAGGTTAGGAGATCAAGACCATCCTGGCTAACATGGTGAAAACCCCGTCTCTACTAAAAATGCAAAAAACAATTAGCCAGGCATGGCGGTGGGCGCCTGCAGTCCCAGTTACTCGGGAAGCTGAGGCAGGAGAATGGCGTGAACCCGGGGGGCAGAGCTTGCAGTGAGCCGAGATCATGCCACTGCACTCTAGCCTGGGTGACTGAGCAACACTCTGTCTCAAAAAAAAAAAAAAAAAAAAGAGCTTTATTTGCTGATACAGTTTGAGAGATCTGGATAGAGGATCAAGCCAGCCACAACATTTCCTTAAACCAAAGCCTAATCCAGGGCAAGACCTAACTCTCTTTAATTCTATGAAAGCTGAGATTAGTAAGGTAGCTGAAGAAGAAAACTTGGAAACGAGCAACTTCATGTTTGCTTCATGAGGTTTAAGGACAAAAGTCATCTCCCTTCATAATATAAAAGTTCAAGGTGAAGCAGCAAGTGATAATGAAGAAGCTACCAGTTATCCAGAAGACCTAGCTAAGATCATTGATGAAGTTGGTTACACTAAACAACAGATTTTTCAGTGTAGACAAAACAGCCCTGTATTAGAAGGAATGCCACTTAGGACTTTTGTAGCTCCACAGAAGACATCAGTGCTTACCTTCAATGATATGAGCTTCAAAAGACAGGTTAACTCTCTCATCAGGGGCTAATGCAGCTGGTGATTTTAAGTTAAAGCCAGTACTCTGTTATCATTTCAAAAATCCTAGAGCCCTTAAGAATTATGCAAAATCTACCCTACTCATGCTGTAGAAATGGAACAATAAAGTCTGGATGACAGCACACTGGTTTATACCAGGTTTACTGAATATTTTAAGCCCAGAGTTGAGACCTACTGCCTAGGCAAAAAGATTCCTTTCACAATATTACTGCTCATTGACAATGCACTTTGTAACCCAAGAGCTCTGATGGAGATGTACAAGGAGATTAGTGTTGTTTTCATGCCTGCCAACACGACTTCCATTCTGCAGTCTATGAATCTTGACTTTCAAGTCTTATTATTCAAGAAATACATTTCCTAAGGCTATGCCTGTCATAGAGATCTATTTCTCTAATGGATCTGAGTAAAGTAAATTGAAAACCTTCTGGAAAGGATTCACCATTCTAGAGTCAGTGAAGACATTCGTGATTCATAGAAGGAGGTCAAAATATCAACATTAACAGGGTTTTGGAATAGATTGATTTTGACCCACATGGATGACTTTGAGAGTTCAAGAGGGCCCAGCTGCTCTCTTCTCTAACCTACAGGGTCACTTTGAAGGCTAACTGATAGTTATCTATTTTACACCAATTCCAACATGTCCAGATATGCACGAATAGATAGAAATGGACAACTATGCTAAGAACTGGTCATGGAAATATGTATAGATTAATGCTTTTTAATCTTTCCAATACCCAGTTTAGAACTCCGAGGCTAAATGAACAGGGCTGATCTAATGAACTAATGGATTATTGTGGTCACAAAGTTTCTAAATGCATTATGATTTTGTCCCACGACCCTATCCAGAAACAAAGATCAGTACTTGAACTACCTGCGTAAACGCCAATATGTAGTTTAAATTGAGAAATAAAAGAGTCTTATAACATGCTTGTTTTGACCTTCTCCTCTCAGGGAATCCAGTAGATTCTGAACAATCAGTAGCATGATACATTGGTTCAACTACATGTAACATGAAGGACTAACTAAAGCTCCATCAGTTGCAATTTGTTCTTCTCTGATTTACAGCACTGGCATTTTTATACTTCTATTCATTGAATTTCTGAAGAAAGACTGGCTATTTCAGTCAAGGAAACTTTTCAGAGCCTGCAATGGCATTTTATCTTGGCTCTGCATATTTTGCCTGGACTCTAACCAACTATACGCATTTGAAACAGATTTATTGATTTGGCTCTTCGTAATATCTTGTCATGGGAAGAGTGTGAAGCTGGATCCCACTTCTGTTTGTGTACATCTCAAGAAAGTTCTCCCCAATGAAATGCATTGACCCTCTGTGGGGAAAATTTCCTATGTATCAAGCACAAGTTTGAAGACTGGCATTGTACCAGTTTGGGTCTTCCAGGAAACAGATGACAAAATGGGATGCTATGTGCATAAGATTTATTGAGAACACATCTGTGAAAGAAGTAAGGGAGAAAGCAGGAGTGAGCAAAAAGAGCATTCAGCCCCCAGTGCAAAACTGATACCTTTGAAATAAAGAAAAGTGTGGAGAACGGAGGACTGGGTAGGTGGGGCCTCAGCGGCAGTGTAGCTCTGAGACAGTCTCAGCCATCCTAACAGAGAGCCCTAAGGCGAAGGGTGCCCCTTGGAGGCAGCCACCACTGGGCAGAAAGAGGCAGGTACTTGTACCTGCTGTGTTCAGACATCAGCTGGGAGTAGTTCAGGGAACGCCTGGGATGAGTGTGAACGTTATAGTGAATCCCAGGGTTTCAGCAACTGGAAGCTTATTGGCTACACAATTTTCTTTGCAACTGGATCTCTCTTGAATATTCGGAAATCTGAGCGGTGCACCTCGCCGGCTGACATGAGCCTATCATGTTTTTAGCTGTTACAGCGAGTGTCTTCCACAAAACTTTTAAAGTAGACATTTTCTCCAGTATGAAAGATGGTTAAAAGCCTAGCTACCCCAAACAAATGATGGGTGTCTCCCACGCAACTCCAGACATAAAACCGAGAAATACAGTCAGCCCAAGGCTAAATGGTAAGTTATTTAAGAAGAGAAACCATCTTTGCTTCTCCCAATGCTTAGCAAAGCCCTTAGTATATATTACAGTTGCTCCTTATATTTCTGTTAAAATGAAAAACAGTTAATAGTCATTCTTACTTCATTTTTGGAAGGGTTCACACTATTTAAAAAAAAAAATCTAAGGGCCAGGCGCAGTGGCTCATGCCTGTAATCCCTGCACTTTGGGAGGCCGAGGCGGGCAGATCATGAGGTCAGGAGATCAAGACCATCCTGGCTTACACAGCGAAACCTCGTCTCTACTAAAAATACAAAAAATTATCTGGACATGGTGGCGGGCGCCTGTAGTCCCAGCTATTTGGGAGGCTGAGGCAGGAGAATGGCGTGAACCCGGGAGGCAGAGCTTGCAGTGAGCCAAGATCACGCCACTGCACTCCAGCCTGGGCGACAGAGTGAGACTCGTCTCAAACAAACAAACAAACAACAACAATAAAAAACCCACTAAACCCTTATAGCTACGGTAAGGGGAAAAAATTATGTCTTTATTAAAGCAATTACCCATGCTGCCCTCGAAATACATATATACCTTGACAAACATACGTTTATCTAAAGTAGTTCCAAGTGTCACCAGTATGCCTCATGCACATAATTTGAGAACTTTAATACAAAATAGGCTATAAATTATATTAATTATCTTTATTATCGCTAATTCCTCATCCTTGATTCATGGCAAAGGCTGTTGTGATGAATGCCCGTTCTCATCAAACTTGTTCTAGAAACAGACTTTAAAAGCAAAGTAGGGCCTAGAGGAGGGGTAAATGAAATCAGGTGAGATAATCGCCTATGATCCACTGGGTACCATAGCTATAGCTCAGATATACAAGTCAATTTCAATTCTACTTGCTTCTTCCAGAATCCTTTTTCAAAGAAAGGATTTTCACATAATTTCGCCTAGAGGGCTGCACTTACATTTTACTGTAATATCAGAAAATGAGATCCTTCTTTGTTCTGATCGAAGAATACATATATCTAGAGAAGAGATTCTGGAGAAGTCTTCTGAAATGGGTTACAATGTCTGAGGTATAAGCAGGAACTTCAGATTCGGTTAGAGTCTTCCTTTACATAGACATCTAGGTATTATATTTCTTGTTTAATTTTTTTCAAGCAGAAAATGTTTGTTGTGGTTAACATGTTTGGATTCTTTTTAAATGAAGGGAAAAACAAAACACTATAAATGTTATAGAAACAAAGCTTAAATAAAAGAAAGTGAGGAAGAAACTGAAGGCTATATAAATAAATTTTTAAATTAATTTATGTTATATTCATGAAACATTCCAGTCATTTATGATAATTGACCTTGAGTGATGAGAAAATATTTATATTTCTTTACGTTAAGAAACCTTCTTACCTATCTTTATTTTTGTTTGTTTGTTTGTTTTGTTGAGACAGAGTTTCTCTCTGTCGCCCAGACTGGAGTGCAGTGGCAGGATCTTGGCTCACTGCAACCTCCGCCTCCTGGGTCCAAGCAATTCTCATGCCACAGGCTCGTGAGTAGCTGGGACAACCGGATGTGAGCCACCATGCCTGGATAATTTTTGTATTTTTAGTAGAGATGGGTTTTGCCATGTTAGCCGGGCTGATCTCGGACTCCTGGTCTCAAATGATCCACCCGCCTCAGCCTCTTAAAGTGCTGGGATTACAGTCGTGAGCCACCGCACCCAGCTTATCTTTAATGTTTACTCTGGGTCCAGTTCATCAATTGAATTTATAGAAAACTCAATCAAAATAACTAATATTTTCTGTTTGGATAAAATTGATTTTATTTTTTACATACATTGATGGAACAATTTACTTGAAACACTATTCAAGGTGCTTAAGTCCATAATTTCTCTTTGGCTTAATGTACTATTTTCTTTCTTTTTCTTTTCTTTTCTTTTCTTTTCTTTTTCTTAATTTGAGATGGAGTCTTGCTCTGTTGCCCAGGGTGGAGTGCAGTAAGGCGATCTTGGCTGACTGCAACCTCCACCTCCCGGGTTCAAGCAGTTCCCCTGCCTCAGCCTCCCAAGTAGTTGGGATTACGAGCACCACCCACCATGTCTGGCTAATTGTTTTGTATTTTTAGTGGAGACCAGGTTTCACCATGTACACCAGGCTCATTTCCAACTCCTGACCTCAAGTGATCGCCTGCCTCAGCCTCCCAAAGTTCTGGGATTACAGGAGTGATCCACCACGCGGCCAACTATTTTCATAATAGAATAAGAGGACAACCAAAAAAAATGCTGTTCCCTTTTTACAGACCTGTCTTTAGGTCCCTGAATCTATGCCTCTGGGTGCTTGAATCTACCTCCTTCCCTTTTTAAATATGTTTCTTTTAAAACAAATATTAAAACCTTCCCATTTAATCCCATTGTGTTATCATTTTTCCCCTTTACTAAAAACTATCTCAAATGAATGTAATTTCCTCATTGTCTATATTTTTAAGGAGTTTTTCCTTAACCTTTGCAATCAAATGTTTTCTTCTTTATGTATTCGCTGCTAATCAAGAAACGCCACCTCCTTTTTCTCGTTCTCATTCTCATAAGCTTCCTTCAGTATCTCATACCGTTCATGCCCCTTCTTTCTTCAAAAACTTCCTGTGGTTTCAGGGACCCTGTAACAATTATATGACACTTCCTTTTATGACATCTTCCTGGTGGCTTCCTTTTATAACATGTCTCACTGGTCCCAATTCTCTGTAATTGAACATTTTCTGCTCTAAACATCATTTGGCATTCAAAGTCATTAAAACAATATTGTGCCACAAAAGTGTGTTCATTTACCCGAATGTGCTATTTTTTGTTCTAGGCACCAATATACTGCAAAATTTACACCCTTAAAACAGACTGATGCCTTATCTTGATCAACATTCTCCATTTGGAAAGCAGGATCAGTCCTATAAGCAAAGCACGCTTAATAATAATTATACACACACACACACACACACGGATCTCCAACCTCTTCCTCAGTGGGTAATGACAACATATTCAACATTTACTCCCCTTTTCATACCTACCATCAAAGATATTTCAGACACTGTGGAGCAATTAATTACACTAATATAAGTACTCGCTTATAAAGCTATAGACCAAAGAATGCATGATCTTTAGAAACTCTTCCCCAAAGACTCAGTGTAACACTATCAGCCTTTTTAAAAATGGTACCTTTTCATCTTGGGCCCTTGAAATTGGTAATTCATCCCTATTCTGTTTATCTAAACGCATTTAAAATGCTTTTCTATTTTTTACTACTTAACAAAGGACTTTGAAACTCTTTGTTACAGTGTTTGTTTATAGCCCATCAATTTAATGCTGTGGGGATGATCAAATTTTTACAATGGGGTTGGTGTTGTGAACACACAAGGATAAGGGGGAAGAAGGAAAAGTGCAGTGTGGTGCCTAAAAAATGCAAACACAAATTAAACTTCTTTAATTTGTGTGGGGGGATAGATAAATAATGATTTGCAGCCACCAGGGATCTCAGATGGCTTTGTTCATATTTTAATAGTGTACTCCTCTTTGCAGTCTGAGTAATTAAGTCTTATGACATTCCAGAAACCATAAATCCTGCTGAGATGTTTAAGTTTGGAACAACCTCTTGATGTACAATCAAAATAATAAAAATAAAAAAGGACACTTCTCTGGTTCTTAACAAGCTGTTTTGCTGTTACTTCTGAAACACAATTGCATGTGGCCCTCTCAAACTGTTTTGTCTCATTGTTAACTAGAAGCTCCTTTTGAAATTCATTGCCTTCAATTAAGTTTTTTAAAAGAATTTTAATTGCATGGCTGTAAAGAATAAAGATGCTCTAGGCTCCATTTGTTTATCATGGAGGGGCCTAAAAAATGAGGACAGAGCTTCCCAGCTCATGCAGGGGTTGCGGAGAGAGGGAGATGACTTTTAATTCGACAAGTTCAGAGAGATTTCTTAGTTTGACGCGCCCGGTAGGGGGTCTTTGAGCGCCTGGCAATGCTTCAGCATTCTGAGCTTTGAAAGTCTTTCCCTGCAGCAGAAATTGTATCAAAAGCCAATGATAATATTCCCTGCAAGGTAAAGCACCCTATTGAAGATTTCGAGAGCTGTTTATTTATTCATCACAGTTTTCCTTTTAGGACATATCAAGCATCTAGGTAATAATTCACATAGATGATAGAAAATGCAAAAAATCCTCCTCATTAATCTTTCACCTTTTCCTTCTTCTACTTCTCTGTAGGCCACGTGTAGATATAAAATGGTCTTTCTGCTTGTCCCAAACATATATATATCTTTATTCTGAATCTCAGTTTCTTCCTCTCTTTCCATTTTTAAACAAAATTGTCATTTTAGTCTACCTTCTACCACCAGCTGAGCATATAAGATGTTTATGGCCATTTCCTCCTGCTAAATCCTCCAAGTGATTAATTAATTTTATAGAAGTATGTTCAGTGTCTAAGGCGTTTTTTGTATCTTGGTATTTTAAGTATGTTTCAGAAAGCTGTTTTCAAAGCAAATGTTAACAATCGTGTTGATCTTTGAAGGATATACATATTTTAATTTTTTGTATTATATTTTGTACACATGGTAGGAAAAATACATTTCACTCTCTTTCACTGTTTCTAGGGCAGAACTGGGAGTAAGGGGCCATGACAACCTTTCTCTCTTGTGTCGTCAATGTCTGCTATCAGTTTGGCAGAATCAGTGAAGACAAAAAACATTTCCCCTTGTTTTTTATTTTTTTCTTTCATCTTCTATGGCATTAAAAGTGACCTTGCCTTGAAAATACTGGTGAGGGACCACAAGGGAAGCAGTTGCCATAGAAGAGAAAGTTTTCTTTCTTGATTTCTTGGATTTTTTTTTTTTTTTTTTAACTATAGGGGCTTGAGGAGAGTGCATTGCTTACAATTGCAGTTTTTTTATTTGTTGTTGTTTTTTAATGGAATCAATGAAGGAAAACTATGCATGCAAAAGAAACTTGGAAAAAATTCAGTACCTCATCATATTTGGGCATATATAAGTACATTTCACTTTACAAACATAAACCAGGTTATAGATTGCATTTAAATATCAAAAGCACGAGAGGAAATCACCATGCCGAGTAACCATTTCACTAACAAAATATCCATAGAATAGCATCAGCAAATTTTCCATTCATCCATTAATATTAATTGAACTTCCACCAATTGCAAAGCAAGGCACAAGGCATCATACAAACACAGGCATGTCATTAGGATTTTAGACTCTCTAGTTGGATCATGAGCATTTTTACACACGGGGAAGAGGAAGACCAAGGTTAACCTAAAACGACATAGCCCCACACTGCACATGGTACAAAGAAGCAATTATTCATTGTCAGGTTTGGGAGGATGATATTTTTGTAGAGATATTGGTGCGCTTTAAACAAAAATACAGTCATTTAGATATGAATTGGGCACCCGGCATTGGAACTCCAGGGAACTTGCTTCCTCTCTCCACTGCTACCATATCCAGTGTTTCCAACACAGTCCATAGCACCGTGTTCTTCTAGTCCAGGTCTTGTTCTTAAACTAATATTAAGTTTGTCTCTCTCAAACTATTCTTGGGGTGGTGGAGTTAGTTGTTTGGGTGCCTCTTTATGCCAAATGAACATAATTATCTACCTTTTCAAACTGACTAGTTGTCACTTGAATAAGTTCTATTTAAATGAATTTAAAATTGACATATGATTTGTGATTAACCCTACTTTATTTCACATTTTATATTTATCTCTCAGTGAAATAACTGCGGAGATCTAGAACCAATTTTGAACTTTTAAGCCATCTCTATTTCAAATTCAATTAACAATACAGGTGAATAAGAAAATATTCAGGTGTATGATGGCAGTATGAGTCATTCCAGACCTGGGTAAGTTACAAGCACATTTGCACCTCTGATGTTTAAGGAAACCTTGTTGTCTTGACCCTTACTTCATCAGAATTTCCAGGATCTCTGTGGGTCTGCCCTCACAATAGTTGTCTTGTGCAGTAGTGATACACAGGACAATTAATTTTTGCTCTGTCAAATTATCCCTGCACCCCTCCCCCACAAAGAAAATAGTGCCAGTAGATATTTGTATAGTGCACTCAGATTCCAGTTTATATGATTGTTCATTTATATTTGAACTTTTTAAGCTGCATAATACAAACAGATCACTCACAAGACCAACTAAGGACTGAATTAAAGCATTTAAATGAAATAATATCCATAATTTTCCAAATAATATGAAAATTTCATATCAAAGTTATAAGCTCAGTAGATAGTTATAAAAAAGTTATCTTTTGTTTTTTTCATATGTGTGTAAAAGAAAGTGGCTTCTCTTTGACAGATATGGAAGAAAACACCTAAGCGATTATACTGCAAACATACCATCCTTTTCTCACCATAGTAAGGTCTAAGGGTAACTTAAGCACTGAAATCACCTCCCAGTTTGTTGGTGAGGGGGAAGTTTTACTGAAAATTTCTTTAATCTGATTTGATATCCTTATATTTGAAGCTTCTCATAATTTAATATCCTTCATGTGTTATCTAAACAGTGCTAAGGGATTATTTTGAATCCCGTGAGATGTTTAAGAATTTGCAAATAGTCTATATGCCAATATAGTAAAATAAAATAATATATAAATTTGAACAACTTCCGGATTGTAAATACAGTAAATCTGCTTAATATTCATAGCTGTTAATGTCAGAAGACATAATCAACTTGCAATTAACTGGGTTGTTTGAAAGTCAGCGTTTTGGGGAGAAGCATTTTGTTTCATGTAAGAAAATCGAAAACTCAATATGTAATGGAATGAAACATAGCCATTGTACATCTTGGACTTATCTAATCTTTATCTGTTTCAGCATTATTGACTACAAGGACAATTAACAATGATTTGTATGATGGGGCCAGAATGCCAGTGAAGACATCTTCCTAGGTTGGCTGTTCCTCTGTTTGCTAAAGAGGATTGTCTTTGTATCTTCAGTTTCTGTTACTCCCTCATTCTAAGGAGGTACTTGCCACACCATTCCGGAGAGCTTTCAGATTGCACATCTAGAGGAAATGAGGGAAGGGTTGGATGACACAGTAATCAAGCTGCAGCTGGGAGTTGGGTTTCTTAAGGTACTGAAGAGAAGATTGCAAAGGCAAATGAAATGAGAGAGAAACAGGGTATTTCAGAAGTATTGCTATGACTTTATCCTTATTACTTTATTGAGAAAGACAAGTGAAAAGCTCTGGAACCACACTGGGACTATTGTGTTTCTTTGCAAAGGAACCATGTGGGGGACCACTGTATAAAGTTCATATTTTATATTTGCATTGAGTCATCATGCAGATATATTACTCAAGCAATAATTTCAGACAAAATGATTCTGAGTTACCAGAATTACACTCCTTAGCACATAGATGGTAGTGTAATAAAACCCCAGTCTGGCTTTTCAAAATCTTAGGGGAAGCCAAAAACACCATTTACTCCTCTTTAACGTTGGTGACCTTTGCATCTCTCCAGACTCTGAGAACCCTGTTGGAGCTGCTCACCAAAATAACTGAGTGGCTTGTGGCAGATAAAAATGTAAGATGGAAGGTAAAGATACACATTGTTTTTTCATTGACAATGGGAGAAGTAGGTTACAACAGATGTTTTTGGCAAAGCTATAACAGAAACCAACAAAAGTCTACCCCAAACAAGTGGGAGGAAATCTGGTGGGAGAGGGAATCAGGAGGATCTTAGAGGTACTGAGAAAGGAGGATGAGATTTGCCTTAAATAGAATCCCCGATTTGTTCACCTTAACATGTAACATGTAAGTAATGTCTGGCAATTAGAAAAAAATGAGGTTCCCAGTTAAAATACTTTGGACTCCTTTAGAAGAGAGGATGAAAGTTAAGTGCATGGGCAGTTTGAGAATTTAACCTTACTTTACCTAGGCTTCACCACCTCCTTCACTCATCTCTCCTGACAAAAGGCATCACCTTCTGTGTCTCATGAGGAGTCCCAAAGGAGAATCCGGAAATATTTCTGGAATAAATGAAAGTAGAAAATATGTCATTGACTATAGTAATTTTTCTTCGAGTGTGATCCATCCTTAGCCACCCATTTTCATCATTTCTCAATTATTTTCCCATTTTGTTTTCCCGAATCTTTTCTTACTGTTCTTTTGTCTCTCTTCACCAGCTTTATTTCTTTACTTTCTCTGTTTTTTTTTTTGTTTGTTTTTTAATTTCTTTTCCTTCACCCTCTCTACATCATTCCCCGTCCCTTGGGTTTCTTTTTATTTTTCCTTTTTTTAAATTTTTATTTTAATTTTAAGTTCCGGGGTACATATGCAGGATATGCAGATTTGTTATATAGGTAAATGGTGCGCCATGGTGGTTTGCTGCACCTATCAACCCATCACGTATGTATTAAGCCCAGCATGCATTAGCTATTTTTTCTAATGCCTTCCCTCCCCTGGCCCTATCCACCTGCAGGCCCCAGTGTGTTTTTCCTCTCCTTGTCTACACCATTTTTTTTTTTTAACAACAACAACAAAAGGAATAATAAATGGAAGGTCCTGAGAGAAAAAGAAAGGTAGACAACGTCAGGTCAAAAGTGTGGCTTCACATAACAGGGCGATACTTCTTTAAGTTGATTGATTGAACCATGAATCTGACCAACATGGAAATCCTCCGGTTTTTAAACTTCAGCTTCTTATATGGGGATATTGATTTATAATGGAAAGCCCAGAAAATTGAAGCTTCATCTTTCTGGCCAAAAATATAGTGGAAAAAAAAGATGAGAAATGAATACACACACACACACACACACACACACACACACAGACACACACGAAAGGAACCATGGCATTTATCTGTAACCTACACACAAGAAATAAACATGAAAACAAAATTTTTAATACACTACAAGTCTGTAAGTTGAGTAATGTTTTTAAAGTCCTAAAGTGATTATGAAAATAGTTTTCAACTTTTTTGGGGCTGCATTTGGTTTCATGAACATATTATTAGAAATAGGCTTGAAGTCTACCAAAGCAGATTTCAAGTCTACAGAAAATTGGTGTAAACTCTAAGAGTTCATACCAAATATAGTGGAACCAGATATACTAAACCCTGTTTATAACATCACTTCTCACTGAATTAAAGAGCCAGGGTTTGCGTTGCAGCTTCGTCATTTCCCAGGTGCTTGGGTTCAATCCCCTCCATTGTAAAACTGAGATAATGATTCAAACTTCAGATTTGTTTTGAGGAAAAGCCCCTAATCAAATACCTAAGTATTGTATCCTATTATACCTATTATTATTCTACCACAACTAATGCACTCAAGGCAGAATTTTTTTTGGGGGAGGGAACAGAGTCTTGCTATGTCCCCCAGGCTGGAGTGCAGTGACGCAATCTCGGCTCACTGCAAGGTCCACCCCACGGGTTCACGCCATTCTCCTGCCTCAGCCTCCCCAGCAGCTGGGACTATACAGGCGCCGCCACCACGCCCGGCTAATTTTTTTGTATTTTTAGTAGAGACGGGGTTTCACCATGTTAGCCAGGATGGTCTCGATCTCCTGACCCCGTGATCCACTCGCCTGGGCCTCCCAAAGTTCTGGGATTACAGGTGTGAGCCACCGCGCCCGGCCTCAAGGCAGAATTTCTAATGAGTCTTTAAATCTTTAGATGAAGCTCCAAAGAAACACTGATCACCGCTTGGGGTTAGAAGAACAGCTACTCCTCGCTGGAAAAGTGGAAGCACAATTAATTAGCATTCAGCATTTGATTCCTCCAGAGAGGAGGAATCTCATGTTCTCACAGGGTGGGACATAAAAGCACAGTTGGCAAGAATATTCATCAGGATAATGGTATAAGACTACATGACTAAAGTGAAGCAATATAATGTTAGATGTTTGTACCTGGGGAAAATCATAGCTGCACCCTGGCACTGTAGACGGATGGCCATAACCAGGCCTCAACAATTTGCCAAGTCTCTGGCCTGATGGTATTGCTTTGGTATAAATTTTTAAACATATACATCTCATCCATATTTCCAGAGGTGAGGAGTTGATGCTAAGGGATAGGGAACAATTATCAGACTGGACTTTGTCACATGTAGTTTTTGAAGAGCTACAAGTTAGAATCTATTGTCCAACCCTTGAGGAGGACTTTCTTCTGTTTATAAACACAAAAATTCTAATGTTCCATTGTCCCTTTCCTAATCCCCAAGTATTTTGTTAGTACAGATATTTTCTACTGTAATTTTAACAACTCTTACTGTTCAGTGAATTGTATAATAATTTACATTTACCTGTATTTCATCTGTGTTTTTTTCATTTCAAATTTATTTTGTATTTTAATTCAATTTCATATTTGATTTTAATTTTATGTCCATTTGTGTGTTTTGTATTGATATTAGCTCAGGCAAACATCTGAACAGAATTACTTTACTATATGCTGAATTCTACTGCACTGACTTCTATAATTGCTGCATAGGCTTTCTAGTCAGTTTCCTCCCAATACATATGAAAATGGTTGTTTTGTTTCTATTTCCATTGTTAAAATAAAAGCCATTTTCGCTTGTACTTTCAGAACTCTCTCTTTATCTAACATTGCATTGTCTGATGTCCTGAGAAGAGCAGCTTGCATTTTGAATGCTTGTGATTACCTACAATTTCTCGTGGCATTCAGGGTAGAGATTCTACTGCATCTCATTTTTGATAAATAATTACAAAAGTGCTTTTTCAAGAAAAAGGTAGCTTTTAGAATGCCTGAAAGTGTGGAAAAAAAATGTCATTATAAAGCTTCATAACTATGTGGTCATCTTAGAAGCAAAATAGAGAAGAAAAATCAACTCAACTTCAACCTTTCAAATCACAAGAAGTCGTTCCTCTGTCATCTAGACAATATGGTGATGGCTCCTTGTGTCTGATTACCAAAGGAAATCTAAAATGAGTTTTATGTAAATTTTTCTACAATGAAACGTTTTGTAAGTCATTATACTAAAAGGAACTTTTACAAAGCACTTGCAAAATAAAATCAGCTGATAATACAGCAACATCCAAAGAAAATGTGAGACAATTAAACTTTCTCATGAATTACATGAATTCTACTTAGACATTCCTGTATCACTCACTGCAGATGTGGAGGTAGAGATTTTCCTTGATTTCCCTTCCTCAGTTGCCATTTTCCCACTTAAAAGAGATCTTTAAGGCTATTTTTGGTCTGTTTCCTACCGCTACTGAGACATTTAAGTTATAGAGCTTGATTTTTATTTTAGTATCATGACAAATGGTTTCAACTCGGGGAAGCCCAAACTTCAAATACCTATGGAAGTAAGATTAATGTAGTTTGAATTTTGCAGGAAAATAACTTCAAAGGTGACATTTTTGTTGGAGGTACTGAAATATCTACAGTAACACTTTTAACAAGGGTTAGTCTAGAGCACTGCTTGGAGCAAAGAAATCTAACATATACTATAACTGTCTACAGGCAAGCCAGAGATGGATTTATGGGCCGTACTTAGCACTGTCACCTTGAAAGTGAAGCACTTTGAAAGGCTGAATGAAGATGAACAGTCAATCTCTGTTCGGGAAAGTCTTGCCATTTATTTTTTGTTAGTTTTAAGAGTGATACCATATTGTGTCATGGGTTGAACAGTGTCCAGTAAGAGTATCAGCTGTGCTTTGCAAACAGCCTTTAGTCACTTCCATCCTCTACTGGGAAAGTGCTCCAGGAGGGAGGAGAGGCAAGGGATACACGGTAATTTTAGCTTTCCTGGGACTCTTCAGAGATGCTTTTCCCTTCTCACCTACTGGTTCATCTTTCCTTCTTTTTCTGTTTCCCATCACTTTCCAACTTACTGATTCTAGTGGAATAAGTAGGTAGTGGTTTGATTAACAGAGGTGAGAAGTACATTATCGTTACTCTTTAAAGGCACATATTATGTTGGGGTCTCATTAAAAAAGACAAAACATATGATGATATCTAGAAGACTTTGACATCTTCTTAAAATCAAAATAGCATAATCACTGCTTCTTTATAATGTGTTATACGTATATCTTGCATAATTGTCATTCTTTTGAAGGATAGCGTAGAAAATCTGTTGAAGAAAATTTTGTATAACAGTTTTTCTTTTTTTTTTTTGAGGCAGAGTCTCGCTCCGTCCCCCAGACCGGAGTGCAGTGGCCGGATCTCAGCTCACTGCAAGCTCCGCCTCCCTGGTTTTTGCGCCATTCTCCCGCCTCAGCCTCCCGAGTAGCTGGGACTACAGGCGCCCGCTACCGCGCCCGGCTAGTTTTTTGTATTTTTTAGTAGAGACGGGGTTTCACCATGTTAGCCAGGATGGTCTCCATCTCCTGACCTCGTGATCCGCCCGTCTCGGCCTCCCAAAGTGCTGGGATTACAGGCTTGAGCCACCGCGCCCGGCCAACAGTTTTTCAAAGCATGATTTGCTACAATACCAATGACAATAATGTTTATTGGTAAGGCACGATATAAGTCTATAATAAATGAGTTATTTCAGAGTTATCATGTAATAGTTGGTTCTACAGCTAATACCAGATACTATAAATAAAATACGTGATCCATTCTGCTAAGAACTTATAATCCAGATAGAGGTATTAATATTTATTATAAGTTATATATTTCAAGTATCTAATGACAAAGTGATATAGCAACAGGGCCAGCTTCATGAGTGTGCCTGCCACTGGGGCCATCTCAGAGCATCCTGCACATAGAAGAACCTGTGCTTGGGTTAATGTTCTGCCCTCACCATCTGCAAATCCTTGGAAATTTCAAACCAGGACCCTCCCATTTTCATTTTATGCTTGATTTTGCAAATGTATAGCTGGTCTTCGTAGCAAAGCATAATGAATAACTGATGAGGTATGGACTGAATAATCAGCAGAAGACCTGCTATTGCATTCTGGGAAGAGGAAGATGGTGATTTCACAGAGAAATCAGGGCTTCATGTGAGCTTTGAATAATGTGGAGAGTTTGGATAGGTGGATGGAAGGGAGGAGGGCATTTCATGTGGCAAGAATTGCACAGACAAGTTCCAGAGACAAGAATGAGAAAAGAATGTTGAGAACCACATCACCTTGGTTAAAGGTTTTTGTATAGCCACTGGGAGACATGAGGCTGAACCAGATTGTAGAGAACTTTAACTACAAGAATAATAAATATGATTTCATATCGTAGAGTTTTGGGGGAATGTGAATATTGCTTTGGAAAGATTAACTCAGTAGCAGAATTAAAGCTTGAGCTTTAATTTTAATAATGGTCGAGGATGGGCAGATGCAAAAGATGTGAGTGAGAAAAATATATCAGATGTGACACAATCTTGATTACTGGAAGAATGATGAAACTCTTGACATAGATGAGAAAGTCATAGTGGGAAAACAGAGAAGAAGAGCTTTAAAGACTGATAGCGTTGTATTTAATTTAAGGGTGAAATGGATTAGTTCGTCCACACCTCAGAGTGATCATGTGGCTTCTAGAAGCATCTAACCTGAAATCATATATTTACTTTGACACTCTGCAAGCATTGAACATCTATTGGACAAGTACTCTAAATACAAAACACATTTCTGCTGTGCAAAACTGAAACACAAAGTTTTGAAGATGCTAGCTCCCTGATATCTATACAAAGCATCACAATATTTGAATATCTTTTCAAATACTTTTGCAGAAAAATTATTTGAGTATGTATATACATCAGGCATGCACACTAACTGAAAAAAATTCTAAATTTCTATTTTTATGTGAAAGGAAGGTGATTGCCTTCTGTGCCCCACACAGTTAGGAAAAGTTTTTATTTCAGCCACCTCTTTTTCACCATTTTCCTGTGCATACTAATGCTAAAATGAAATGTTTATTGTACAACAAAAGTAAAGTACCAGTGCGATGCAAACGTGAGGCAAAGCTCAACTTTTGTTTTTTTTTTTTTTTTTCCTTGAAAAGAAAGGATTTCAGGCTAGGTAAATTTATGCATCAGTGGCTTTCTTCAGTTTCCTCCTGATAATGTCTGATTGACACTACTACAGCATTACTTTTAAAGAAACCGAAATGAATCCCGCAGCCTCATGCGGTTGGACCTTAAACTGTCAGTGCTTTATGACCACTGAGGCCTGACTGATGGCACTAGCCACTGCATGAAATGTTTTCTAGCACTTAGGAGCTCTACAGTGTGGTACAGTAACTTGCATAATTAGGTATTGTGAAGTAAAATCAGCACTGAAGGCAACTCCCAATGTCTCTTCTTGCTTACTCTTGTGTTATTTTTATCTACTTAAAGAGAATTATCCTAATGAAAATTGGTCACCCCTGACTTTTATTCCTATGTTACTTGAGGCCAAATATTGTGAATCTATATTGATTAACCAAGCACGTCTCAGCTATGTAAGTCGTGATTTATGTGAGACCCTCAATACTTCTTTATTGTTCTGCTAATGTGTGGCCACTTGACCGCCTTCCAAAGGACAGACAGAAAAGAAGACAGAAGAAATGCTCAAATCAGCCAATTCTATCACAATTTAAAAAAAAATTCTACTACTTCTATCTAAAGGCATATATTGCTGAAGAGGATTGAAACCACTAGCTAGGGTAAGGTACTAAGTCTATGCAGATTCAAATCATTCCTGTTCTCTCTCCTCTCATAATCACAGAGACCTGCAGAATTACTTATATGACTTATATTGATACATACACAATTTCCTTTCAATTTTATTATATTACAAGTTAACAGGATGCTATGTAAATTTAAGTATATGATAACGCATTATTATAGCAAAATGTCAAAACTTTTAAAAGAAAAAATAGAATGGAAGTGACAGGTCCTATATATATTGCACATAAATGTAAATTTTGAAGTGTAGTAGTTTTAGATGGCATGGCTTAAAGTATATTTATTGCTTACTGCATTGAGACGAAGCATCCTGATTGTCCTTGAGCCATCTTTCATTGAAGGAAAGCATCCCATCTAGTTGTTGGAGGGATGCATAGCAATAGAAACATGAGGAAGGCTGATTTAAGCCTGGAGAAAGTATCATGTGAAAAGTGGAAGAGGGAAGCCTGTGCACAGGTAACTCACTAGGCTGCCTAACATTTAAGAACTTTCTGGCTTGCTAAAAAGAAATGATTTTAGATATAGATTCTTGAAATCCTGCCACAGTGGTGACACCTAATCTCTTCATCTCTGGGGAGGCAATGGAATGGGCAGAGATCCAAGGTAGTGATGATGGATATTGTCGACTAAGATATGGCAGATCTTAGCCCTTCACAGTAAAGTTGATGGCAATGATGAACAACTTCTGGTTCAGGTGTAAGTGCCTAGGTGAGGAATGAGAGAGAGAGAAACAGAGACACACACACACACACAGAGAGTAAATTGTAGACTTTGCTACTTTTACTTGGAGTTACTAAGAATGACTGACATAAATACATTGCTGACAATGAAGGAAGCCAGACTCAACTAAGCAGGAGTCAGGAATGGAGATCAGAAAGCATTTTGAGAAACAGGAGATGGTTGAATGTGACAAATGCTGTGAAGAGGTTGAGGAAAGATGAGGTTTGAAAATTGGACTGGCCCTTGGGCTTAGTTGTAATGAGGTCGTCAGAGACCTCAGTGAAGGTCAGTTTCTCCCCAGTGACAAGGGCACAAGCTGGACTAGATGAAGTTGAAAAAGCAGCCTTGTGAGAAGAATTGGCGGCAGGACAAGAAAACATAGACTAAGAAGCAATGTGTGATGAGGAATTAAGATCAAATTTCTACCGTTAAGATAATTTTATGGTGCTTGTGAAAATTTAACAAGGCTTTTAGGTTATGCTAAAAAAACTTTAGAAAGCACCAGGTTTAGAATAACTTCATTAGTGCTAGAGATTTTGTATTGCTCTTCAGACATAGAATTTCCACTATATTTCTTTTAATTTTTTATTTGGTTGCTTATCACTAGGCTAAGAGCACATAAGCTACCTCAAGAAGTCTCAGAGTGGCTCACATACACAAAATTAGAGAAATTAAAGAGAGAGCAAGAAAGAGAATGCGAAAAAGAGAGAGGGAGACTGAGGTGCACACACAGAAATGCAAATGACCACACACACACGTATACACACACACAGACTCACCAGCAGGAAAAAGGCAGAGAATACCAAGACCAGTGAGTTTGCTTTTCTGTAACCTCTGTTGATATTCATGATGATTTTCTAATAAAAAATCCTAAGTTTCAGACGCAGGAATTTGCAGAACATGTTCAATATTGCTCACTTTATTAAGTATACTGTACAATTTCATATTTGATAAAATAATCATTTATAGTTGTATTAAAAACTAATGATGAATTGGAAAAAATAATTCCGCCTTGAGAGGGTTAATGATTTTAAAAAGACTATATTCTTTCCAAAGGTGTCAGCATGCATTCGTTCTAAAATCCACCAACTTTTAAATCATTCTTCTTCAGAGACACTATTACAGGTAAACTTGTTTTCCGACTGGGTTAAGAGACTTGTGAAACACTCCATACTGTGTTAGGGCAGAGTTACATCAGGAGGCTACTATGGTCATGCTAGCACCAGGCATTGATAAGTGTGAAATTATCAGCAACTGAACATTGGGGGAATACATTTTTGCGTCAAAGGTGCCCTTTACTCCTCAACCAGAAAACCAAACTGCTGATTCAAATGAGTAGACCACTTAAAATTAAGCGATTCTTCATCTGAAAAGTCCATATGCTGTATTTAACTACCTATTTCTAGGGATTTGCCCTTTTTTTTTTTTTTTAGTAGAAAATAGCTTTTAATATCCTAGGGAAAATTTAGTGTTAAAGGTTTACATTAAACAAAAAGTAACTCTTGGTTGTCTACGTTATTTGGAAACTATGTTCAATGCAAATTTACAAAAAGGATACATGTCACTGTGGGTCACTACTGAATATTCTTTTTGGGCTTTCTCTGTTGGATATGCAATCTCAGCTAAATGTTTTGAAGAAGAGGAATCAAATAAATTGCCCTATTTTGGGTCTTTCTCATCTGTATACAGTTGTGCAGCTCTAGTAGACCTGAAAATTGCCCAGAGACAAACTTTAAAAAAATAGAGTGCTTTTGAGGCAGAAAATTGCTTTTCTGCGGTCTGGTCTAAAGGACAGGCAGTGACAGAAGGACAAGAAGTTGTCACCATGCAGTGATATTGTAAAGCATATCCTCCATAACAAAGAGGATAATTTGTTTTTATTTTCTTCCTTATTAACCACAAAAGGATCCAGTGCAATAATACTATGGCTTTGACTTAAACCCTTGCAAGCAGATGCACAATTAGATTTTTGAAAGTCCATCTTTAACTCATACATGGTGCTTAGTTTCCAGAGAAAACAAACAGCTCAATATGCTAGATTATTCAGTATTTCTTAATTTTGCCAATAGCACTAAATGTCTGGGTTTGGGATAAAATATAAACGCATTGTAGATTTGTCTTGGTTTCTGTGTATAGAAGTCAGTTCCTCAGTACCATTTCAACAAGACTTGTGTAGTTTAATATATAAAAAAAAGATTTTATGTATTTGGATTGGACCCTTGATATTTTTGGAAGATTTTTTTATGTGGTTTAATTTCCATTTTTATGACGGTATGAACGAAAAATGGTAGAAAATATGTCTTTTGTGTGTTAAGGGATTTGAAACTCCTCTGGGCCTGTTATCATGCTAATGAGACAATTGAGAGATAGCAGGATTTTGTGTATTAATCTTACCAGGCATTTGCACACCAGAAGTGCTCATTTACAGTTTTAATGGCATTAACTGTGAATTTGCACAAAATTAACAAAAAATGCTTCCATTTTATGGATCCATAATACCAAATGTTTATTAAAACCTATTTAAATTATAATACATACACAGTGGACCTTATCTAACGTACAATATCTCAGTTAAAATTTTTTCTTACAGTTTTGAAATAACTTGTTTTAATTGTTCGCCCAAAGATTCTGTAGGTAGTTTGATACCTGATCAAGAGCTTCATTCCAGTGTTAATACTCTTTGATCTCAATAATTGTTTGTGTTGCGTTTAACAGAAAGCTTTTGTTCCTTTTAAGTCCTAGTTCTCCCGCACGACACTGACTCAAAGATGTGCATAGTGTGATTGCACCAGTGAAGCTGACGATGGGAATGAGCACTGGCTGGACATTCCTCACTTTTCAACTTTTACTAAATTATTGAACTATAAATTCACACAGTGGAAGGAATCTGAGAAATTATCCAAGCCTGCCTTCACATTCCCTGTGATGAATCATTCTTATATAACTGGCGACTCATCCAGTTTACTTTCTTTTTCTCATGCTAAATTATACTAGATGTGCTAAGTGATCCCAATTTGGGGGGATCCCTAAGCAGTGATCCCAATTATTTTTATTTTTATTTCTTCTAAAATATCTATCGTTTTGCACTACATATCTTTTCTCTATAGCAGTCATTCTTTCTTTCATTCGACAAATATTTCTGGAATAGCTACAAGGAATAGTAATAGCTGGGCACTACAGGTACTCTGTAGACACAACCCATGCTCTACGGGGTTTGCCATTCTGGGGAGCGGGAAGTCAGGGCGCCAGACGGACAATGTGGTGTACCGTATTTCTCACTGTAGTGAGGTTAAGCAGCGAAGATGATCCATAGTACTTGTCTTGGCCAGTTACTCTCCTTTGGGGACAATAGATTCATAATCTTTGACTCTTCCTTCTCTAGATTTCATTCCTACCCACCGCCATTTTTCTGTCCTAATGAAACAATCACCTAAGACATATTACCCTCAAATGTGTATAACTTTCTTTACATCACTTTTTCAATTCAGCTTTCCGTGATTTATACTCTAGCCACGTTGTTGGAAATCTAGAGGTGTCTGAGTCTCATCAGTCCCTTCTCCACAGCCCACTTCAGCAGGTGTTGGATGACGTTTGGTGCATGACTGGTAGTCAGATGCTTCTATCCTCACTTCTGAATGAGGGTGCCTAAGAGATAACTACTTAGTCTGTGGGATGTATACGGTAATATAAAATGATTTACGTTCTTTACAATGAGCCCACATTCTGGATGATAATTGCAGTTCTTCCTGTACAATGGAATGTTTACACTATTTTCCCTGCAATGTTAACATGTCATGTTAATCGATTTGCCTGTGAGTTTCGCATGGAATCCGAAATTAGACTATCATGTAAAAGCCACTCAAATAACAATAAAACGGCATACAGCAGGTGGGCCCTGCCTTCGTTAGACGGGGATGTGCTGAGCCTTAACTGTCGGGAAGCTGCCGCAACCTCTTGCTGAGGCGGCAAACCGCCTCCAGCCCGCTCACTGTCTCCTTGCCTGCCCATTGTAGTTCTTATCCTCTGACTCCTTTGGTGCAAAATGCTCCATTATTTTCAATTTGTGCTATGCCCGTCTCCTGCCTCGGCCTATTAATCCATGCCAACCACAGGGACAAATGGAAGCAGATGATTGCACACTCAGCATCAACGTCGCTGAATTTCTATCACGCATTCGCAGGCCTTTGCCAGAAGTGTATTCAGAAGACGAAATGGTAGAAGAGGCTCTCGGCTCACAGGCGGGCCATCGCGTGTCAGTCTTCCTGACAAACATTCATGGCATGATAACAGGAAAAAATCACACACTGGCGATAAATTCCAACAGTAACTGTTATAGAATATATGTAAACGTTAGTGCCAGAGTAAGCTATCTTTTGTAAGGCCTTTACTATCCAGGATGAACTACTAGAAATCTTCACTTCTTTTGACTCTACACGTAATCATAATTATAAGTCTACCAATGGAAAATATATGGTCAAATTGACTTAACAGATCTATTCTTCAATTTTAATCACAAGGAAAGCAACAGACATGGATATTTAAAATTCCACAATGTTGTCCTCTCAGCATCCTAGACTGTGATTTTTACATGAAGGATAACAATAGTCACTAAGAAAATGGAGTTAATTTGATAAAAAGCAGAGAACAATTTGTGCCCTCATCTATTGAGCGATGCTTTTCAAGTTGTTCTCAGAAGATGCCCAGGGACACCTCAAAATACCCTCGAGAACCACGAGAAAGGGGGTTTACAGGAACTGAGAGGCAGAGCCCCGTGTGACTCGGGTCCTCATCCCTTCCTCACTCTGTGTTTTATCTGCTTTCAGTGATTGGTTTCTTCATAACATTGTGTTAAGAACAGTGTTCTGCTGTTAAAATAAAAGTTTGAAATTCAAGGTAGAGTTACAGTAGAGAAGATGACTTTATAACAAGATAGGATCTCAGAGTACCTTCAAAATCATCAACGAAGTTAAACAAGCATGCATTAACAGGGAAAAAAAACCCCAAAGAATCTCTGCTGGTACAAATACAATGCTGCAATGTAAGTACTAAGCATTTCAAAGTTCATTTTTTATGTATATAGTAATTTGTGCAATCTATAATAATTCTCTTTAAGCGGACTCTTCAACAGATTGATTATCTAATAATTTTGAATAAATGAATTTAATCAGTTGCACATTGAAAAGCCCATGTAATTTACTTTGAAATACATCAAAAGCAATAAAATATGAATAACATTGTCTCTTTTATTAAGGTGCTTTACATCTAATATAGATACAACTTTAAAATTGTGCCCTAAACTACGTTTTGAATCAATTTTTTAGGAAATTTCTCTTTAGGTATCTTAGTTTTAATATCATTTTGGCAACTTTCTATTTAAAGCCTAGTTCTTCATATTCCAAAGTAATTCAAGAGTTGTCTCCACATCTGTTTCTTTACCAGATTATATATACAGTCCTATCCTGTAGATTGATTTAATGTATATTAATTTATATTAAATTTTTTGAGTATTTAAAAATTCTGAGCAATTTCACATTACACTTGACGTCTTGACAGCATGACGTTTTCAGGAAGATGAACTAGGTTGCTATGTAGTTCATTTCCACAGCTCTCTGAGTTAAGCTCTCAGGGTCAAGTGCTCCCAGGGAGAGCCAGAGAATCCATATAGCCCTTGCCATAAAGGAGCCCAGGAGCCCTAAGAGTCGAATACGGCCTAACATTAGCCTTACAGGTGCTACATGTCCTATCTTGGGTAGCCACTTCTGCAAGTAGAAAACAAACATTGATTAAAGAACCTAATCGAATGTTTTGCCTTGATAATTGCAGAAGCTGTGGGAAAGAATACACGTTTTTCAAATCGAACTTTGCTAAATGAGGGTCAGTAGCTTTAAGCGTTTTATAGTACAAGCTCAACCCTGCAGTAAGTGAATATCTTAACCGCAGGAACACTGAAAATTCAATGATATTTTCATAATTGCAATTCGGATAGTCAACAAACACTGCAACGTGAAGTAGCTCACTTTGAAGAAAACTTGACTGCCTAGCTAAGAACACTGTACCACATAATATTAATAAACCAAACTACTGAACTCCGAATATAATAGGACAATTACCTTTACCTTCAGGAAGCATTAGTATTCATTATACCCTAAACATTAGTTTGTACAGACAGCTGCAGACACCACGCACGTAGTACAATTAGAGTGCACCAGAGACGTTCCGTATAATGTTATTTGAAATTTTCTGCACATCTTGTTATCTTGTCTCAAATACTTTCTATAATAAATACTTTCTTATGGCTAAACAAGAAAAAACTATATACTTATCTGTATGAATAGCTAGTAGGTGAGAAAAAATAATTATCAGGTTCAATGAAATGGGGTAATCTATAGGATATGAGATTACAGATAGATTTTTTCTTTTGCAGCCCAAATAAGAAATATTTCAGAGAAATAATATTAAAATATAAAAATAAATGTCAGACATTATGAGAGCTTTATGCATGCCAATGCAATCTAAAGCATCTTCACTTCTTTTTTTTTTTTTTTTTTTTTTTTTTTTTTGAGACAGAGGCTCCCTCTGTCCCCCAGACTGGAGTGCAATGGCATGATCTCAGTTCACTGCAACGTCTGCCTCATGGGTTCAAACAATTCTCCTGTGTCAGCCTCCCGAGTAGTAGGGATAACAGGTGCCTGCCACTACGCCTAGCTAATTTTTGTATTTTTAGTAGAGACGGGGTTTTACCATGTTAGTCAGGCTGGTCTCGAACTCCTGATCTCAGGTGATCCACCTGCCTCGGCCTCCCAAGTATCTTCACTTTGGCTTCAATTTGGGTTGCCATTGGCTTCTCTTTACTAAGTCATGTGTGTTAGTTTCAAAATATTGTAAAATGACCAGGAACAAAAAGGGAACATTATAACCAGCCTTCTAGAACACGATGTAGCTTTAGAAGTAAAAATTTTTTGAATGATGTTCAAGAAATAATAAATGTCAGACCCCAAATTCCTCAAGTATACATATTGCTTTTAAGAAACCAAATATATGCTAATTTAAGAGGTCACATGCAGACCTGACATCACCCCAAAATTCTACATAACCGGTAGGAAGTAACGCCAAATTACAAAGTAACGCCAGATAAGTAAAGGACTATTTGAAAGGGGAATGGAATAGCACAGCATACTGCGTAACCAAAGACAGCTAATTTAACAGAAAGATCAAAGTTTTACAGAGCCCCTCCCTAACCTCTTTAATGGTGAGTTTTAAGGGGTTGTGGTAGTGACTAAAGTCTAAATATTCTAGTATTTTGCCAGCTGAAAAATATACAATTTTTGAACTGTGTTGTATGCACCTTCAGTTAAAACTGCAGCATTGATGGAGAAAATAAGTGGCACTGAGAAATCAGACAAAGCCAAGTTGACTGCCCAGGTTATTGGAAGGATGGTTGTCAGCTATTTTTGTTTTTTATATGAAAGGAAGAGTGAATGGGAAAGAACATGTTTCTATCAGTGACTTTAGTTATGCTTCATTCAGATCAAGTCTACAGTTATTTCTCTTGACTTAGTTTTTGTTCATCATTGTCCCTTCAACTATTTCCTGTGTTTGGGAGGGAAAGCCACAAAAAGCATCATAATTTGGGTTTAAAAATGAAAGTCAAAATATATATTATCTATCAACTCCATTTCCAGACCCAGGAAACATTTTGATTGGTGTTTGTTTTTATTCTGATTATAAATGATATTAATAATATGAATGATAATGATTGGAAAATACCAGAAAAAGTGAAATTAAAATTTTAAGTAACCCCAGATCTACCTCCAGAAACAATAATTGTGAACACTTTGATACATTTTTAAGAATGTTTCTCTATGCATATGTGGATAGTATATTTTCCTTTAATTTATTTACTTGATATCATATTTGGAGCATTTTTCCATGATACCAAGCATTGTAGAAAAATATAATTTGACTGATTAGCCAATGGACAATTAAATTATTCTCATTTTTCACATCTGCTCGGCAAAGAGCAAGTTACAAAGATTTTTGTAATTTAATTTGACATTCCATTTGAATAAAATACAACTTATATTACTTAAAAATAAAATACGTACTAAATAAGTAAATATTTCTGTAGGGTTTTATACAAGTAATTAGAAGAGAAAAAATGGCATCATATTTTAACTGAACTTTTTACTCACCTTTAAAGGATGAAAGTATCAACTTATTGAGTCCCACCCTTTAACCATGTCATTGCATATAGTTCATTTGTTGTCACTGTTGGATACTCTTCCATTATATAGTTCAACTTATTTATTCATGTATCTGTTATTGGACATCTGAGATGTTTCCAGTTTTTGGCTATTATGAGTAAAGCTGCTGTGAACATTCTATAATAAGCATTTCTGTGGGTATAGGTGAATTCACTCTAAGGTGAATACAACGAGAGGAATTGCTTGGTCATGTGATAAATGTCCATTTAACTTTGTAAGAACTGCCAGTTTTCCAATGTGGTTGTTGCATTTTACTTCTGCACTACAGCTAGGATACATATTGACCAAGGTGTGTATAGGTGTGTGTGTATGTGTATACACAAATATTTATATTTATATAATACATAAATTGGATATAAGTTATGTAGATTCACCAAAGGTACTGAATAAAAAGTTATCACTGTCAACATTTTCAGAAAGTTATTCTCAACTGAGTATCGTTACCTTTTACTCTTTGAAACTTAGTCCAAACATGTTTGGAACATATTACCATCACTTAAAAAGAGAGAGAAATTTATATAATTCCAAACTTTATATTAGTTTGGCTAAAATGGAAGCATCTTCAAAATAATTTTTCCAATGGAGGATTAAGTTAGCTTAGGCACAGTATTTTTTTACCCAATAAGAATTTCATGTCTTTCTCTGTTGTAGGGAGAAGACTGGAAAGAAATAGAGCCTGACTCTAATTATATTTTTCTCTTGTCTATATGACTTTTGATTAAGTGACATTACTTATCAGGCATTTGTTTCTTTATTGTTGAACAAAGACAATGTCCAATCATTTAGCCTCTCTGCCCTTCAATACCAAAGTACAGGATAAGAGTACCTCTTTAACCGTGGTAAGATACAGGGTTCTCCTTAAATACATTTATTTTAATTTTTTATAGATTCCAAGTTTGTTTCTTTTCTAATTCAGATTAGTTATTTATTTTTTATTTTTTTGAAACTGAGTCTCGCTCTGTCCCCAGGCTGGAGCGCAGTGGCGCCATCTCTGCTCACTGCAAGCTCCGCCTCCCGGGTTCCCGCCATTCTCCTGCCTCAGCCTCCTGAGTAGCTGGGACTACAGGCGCCGCCACCTCGCCCGGCTAATTTTTTGTATTTTTCGTAGAGACGCGGTTTCACCGTGTTAGCCAGGATGGTCTCGATCTCCTGACTTCGTGATCCTCCCGCCTCAGCCCCTCAAAGTGCTGAGATTACAGGCGTGAGCCACCGTGCCCGGCCCAGATTAGTTATTTTTAATTGACTCTTATTTTTATTGCTTGAGAAGAAAAATCAAATGGAGTTTCAAACAAATATATCCTTTTAGTAATCTCATGCCCCAAGTAGAAGACCGCGCAAACAAACAACTGAGTGAGATCATGCGTATTTGTAAATTTCGGTTTCCGAGTTGTACAAGTAAAGCAGAAATCGCAGCATAAACTTCTGAACAGTATTTTTCTTAGGTTTCCTATCTTTTTCTAACAAACGTTGAGACTGTTTTTCTCCTTTCAGTTATTTGAAACTAGCAAGTAGAACAATATAAATTGCAATATGCTCATGAAAACATACAGAAAAATTAGCCTTCTCTGATTTGATTTCTGCTATTGTGTAGTTCTTCTGGGTCTAAGAATGGTGCTATAAATAATCTGTATAAATTTGATGATGGATTTTCCATTAGCTCCTATGTCTTTCTTTGTATTTCTTGGAAATGTCTGTCTTTCACTTTAGAGACTAAGGACACTAGAACCATAATTAACACACAGATACAAAGACGCATCCAAGATAACAGTGCCATTTACCACTATTAAGTTAGTAACTGGATTGTGAATAAAGAATCAAAAAAGTAAACTAATGAAAAATTTGCTTAGATGGAAGGAAAGAATAGTGGAAGATTAAAATAGGTTTCCTACAAATAATATAAACCAAGAGAGAAACACTGTTTTATGCATTTTTGTATTTTCTATATGAATTCAGACAATTACCTACTCTGCATTTCTGGTGTTCTACTTATAAATAGGTTTATTATACTTAATACATAAAGATGCTCTAATGATTAACATGAGATTATATAATTATAGTATCTAATAAAGTACCTAGAGTAATTATAGGAACTGTATGAAATTTAGGTCCCATGCATTGTAGTCCAACTGTGTATCTGTTGCTGGGAAATCCCTCTCAAATGTCACACTGAGGTGGTTCTATTATCTAAGGCTAACATACTTCAGGAGAGAATAGTCACGCCCTCCAGAGGTCTACCTGTTTAACTTTAAGATAAGATTTGCTTTGTGTTTAATAGCAAAGGGATACAAAAGAATTGTTAAAGTCTGATGTACTGTCAAATTTCTTACCATCTGCTTGAGGATATAAGAGTAACACATATGGAGGAAGTAGAAAATATCAGATTATAGAAGTAAACAGATGCTACATCTTCTGGTGAAACACTGGACATAGTAAGAATTTAAGAGGGGATAGTATGAGGGTCAAATCAGGAGGCTTTGCAAGGGAGGTAGGCAGGAGGCATGCCATAAAGGAAGCTGAAAGAAAAGTTAGAGAGGCAGAGATTAGCAGGGTAAATACAGTAAAAAATATCAAGAATATTGACTGAAATATTCTTGGTATTTTTATGTTGGCAAAAAGATGAAAATCAAATTGCATGGTTAGAGCGGGACTAAACTGGAACCCTGGAAAATATGTCGACAGGTGCTTTCAGCCCTTAAGAATTCTTAAGCCAATGGGCGTTTCCCAGCCAGAGGGAATTTCTTCGGGCTTAGCAACTCTAAGACTTGTTTAAATGGCCTATCACAAGGTATAGCATCTATTTTCCAAAGGTTACTTTGTTCAAAATAATCTTAAGGGTGAATGCTGCCTGTTTTTCATAGTACATATGAATCTTCATCTTTTTAATAAAGCCTTCCCAAAAGATAGCAATACTAATGCCATGCTATAATTTATTTCTATACACACGAAGTGAATGTTTTTATAAAATGAAAGGCTGCAGAATAAGCCATTCAACAAGATTATATTCAAACTGATATATATGGTAAAGTAGTGATGAATCACCCTAAACAAGAACTCCGAAGCTTCAGAGTGGTCAGTGTATTAAACATTCAAGAAGAACGTAAGGTGGGTAGATACGTGTTATAAAGATACGTGTTATAAGAGAACAAGAATGTCAAGGTGATTTTTTTCCCTTGTTTTTCTTGGTTTGTTTTCATGGATATATGTTGGTAACTAACTGGAGACAGAGCCAAACAATTCCAATTAATTCAGCACAGTTTGGCACAATTGGCACCCCCTGCTGAGAAGAGACAATATCTGAGCTAAGCAAAAGGTGTGAATCTTCCTACTTAAAAAGCTGCCTCTCCCCAGATGAGTATTACCAAGGTTACCTGCAGTGTTTTCTCGGGGCAGCTAACATTGCAGGTCGCTGGTATCATACCCAGCTAGGCAGTAAAAAAAAGACCAATGTGCACCCTTGCCCCTAAATTTGAGAAGAATCTGGCCATCCTGGAGTTGAGATTGCTGTGAGTGTTTGTGTGTGTAATCGTGTGTACATGTGTGTTTAGGTATGAGGTGCACACTCTTAAATGTTGCCAGGGGCAGGGTTTTTCACCACCCATTTGTATTAAAATCGATTAAGTTTGCCATCACATCTCTTAAAGTCTTTCTCCCTATCTTTTGGCAACACAGTGTCAATTATTTTGAAACCAAACCTATAAGGAATTTTTGGAAAAAAACTCTTGCATTTTATTCAAAGAAAAGCAAATTTATTAATGAGAATCTGAGAAGTCAGTGGGTCTGGATCCTATTCGAAGACGAGGTTAACAGCTCATTTTATTTGTACTATCATAGGGAAGTAATGACATGATGGAATAGATAATAAAAACTGGATTTTCATTAGTAATTAGGATTCCTAATAGATTGCTCTTCTTGGTGGGACATTCAACAAACTTTGCAAGCTCTTCATCTTTTTGTCACTAGAAGTAACTTACAAACGATATTTGTAAGTCGTTTAAGCAGTTTTCGGTAAAAAGGTAAAGAAGTTTTAGAGTAAATGAGGTTTTTGTAGAGAATGAGGAAAAATTGTCTTCAACTAAATTCTAGCACTACATGCTTTAGTAATCTTAAGAATTATTGTGTACCTGGGAAGTGTTAGAACTTTACCTGAATTATTTTTAGTGCTATAAAATGGAGTGTTCCATTTTCCAATTCCTACAATTGAATGTTGGATTGGATGATGCTTCCTCAGCTCTTCCATCGCCCTCCAGGCAACATATGTTATTAAACCACAGACAGTCACCAGGGAGAGCTGTGAGCGTGTGGGAAATTAGGGTTCCTAAGTAGAGAGAAGTTGGTAAATCTATAAAACTGTGGAAAATCTCTCTCTTGGGCCATCTCTCTACTTTAAATTATCCCTGTTAACCAAAATAAACTCAAGGAATCATTCCATGGTTAATGTGCTTTGATATATTTTGCTCAGTTGTGGACAGGAGGCCTGTCTTACGTTTCTAGAACAAATGTTTTCTCTAGGTACTCAATGCTATTGATTTTGTGGCCACAGGGACGTGATCAATGACGTGACAGTTGCGGTCTAAAAATGATTGGGGCAGGAAACTTAGTAATGATGAGCTAACCTCAAAAGGCTTCACATCGAGATGCTTATCTGGACCTCTTGCCTTCTCAAAATTAGGAAGGAATCCTGAGAGAGCTACTTTTTGCAAGGGTTCTGTTGACACATACTTCATGTCAGGTCAAAAACACCATAAGAGAATCTTCCCGACTGTATTTTAGCTGAAGGGCAGTAAACCCATAGAAGGCACCATTAAAAAAATAAAGTTGTGTTTGTTATATAATAGAGGTGACAGTGAGAGTTTATGACTTTGACTTCTGTAAAAAGGATCCAGTTATATTCCTTATTCATTTTCAAGCACAAATGAGGTCATCCAAAAATTAAATTTTCTCTTCTTTCAGAAACATCGGTTGAAAAATATACTTCATCTGTACCTATATTTATAAAATGCTTTTACAGGATCTGTCTTATGCTCACAGAATTCTTTACTATGTCTGCTTTATGTTCATAGAATTCTTAAAACTATGATATTATTCGTCTAGCAGGTACTGACATGTTACTATGCAGTAGGTACCATGCTAGAGGCTGAGGATTAAAAGATAACGCTTTATGTGTAATCCTTTCCTTTAAGATATCCTACAGTCTATTTATCCGTACATGTTACATTGCAATGTGTTAATCACAACAAGTGTAAGCCATGCAAGAAGAGGGAGAACAAATGTATATACATGAAGAGGGCCGTTAGGAAAGCCTTCTGGAAGAAGCACTGAGATTAGCATGAAAATTTGCACAGAAACTTGTTAGAGATAAAATACAAAGGCAGCACCTTATGCAAAGACCTAAGGAAGAGAAATCTCATGGCCATTTTACCATATGGAGTTTAAATAATCCTAGATCACGGAGAGTGGCTTGAAAAAGAAAAAGCAGAGAGAAATTAGGCTAAAACTGGGCCCAAGTAAACTCATGAATGGCGATAAATAACCTGCTAAGGAACTCGACTTTACCTGTAGGTAATGAACCATCACTAAAAGGTTTTAAGCAGAGAGGAAAGACAGAGCTAGACTTATAACGGTAGGTGAGCTGACCAAGTATATATAATGCACTTGTCAACCGAAGAGGCAAGGATTGTCCTGATTGTGTATCTCTCTCTGTACCAGTTTGGCCAAAAGTATAACTGCAATAGTTCCAAAGTATAACTGCAATACTTCCAAGGGAACTGAAATAGTAATAACAATCTTCCTTCTAGTGATATTTTTGCATATTTTGTGAAAAATGTGAGCAATTTGGCAAATTATACATGTGCCCCCTAAGCATGCCCACTGAATTAAAAATGATATCATGAAAAAGTTTACATATTTTTCACACTAGTCTTGTTTACTTGTTTTAAAAATAGTGGACGTTTGCATTTTTAAGATGATACCATGATGCCATGAAAAGATACTGCATAGCATATTACCAGAGTACATTGAATGCACTGGAAAGTTAGGCTTGTTATAGACAAAGGGATATGTACATGGTCTCTATTTTACAGCATTAAAAGATACAGTAGAAAAGAAGGAATTATTGAGTCTAATACGTGTAGTTAATACTATGAAACGTTCCTCTGGATAGGTGTCTCACGAACTGGCTTTTCTCGTAAATAAAATATAGTAGCACTTTTTAAAAACAGCCTATTGATTAATTTAAAAGAAACTTCCACTCATAAGCTGAGTGTCTGATATCTTGTTTCAAAACTAAGGATTTTTTGAGTATTATTTAGATATTTCATTGATATGAAAACGGAACACTCGAGACTACAGACAGCAGAATGCCTGAGGCAACCAAGCATACCAGAATATACTGCACAGAGAGACTTTTACTACTCCTGCTATTTAAAGACCTATTTTCATGAGCTTATTAGCTACTAGTGATCCCGAAGGAGAAATACAATTAACACTTAATCATACCAAAAGCTGCGATTCTTCTGATTCAGCGAACTTGTAATCTATTATATTTAGTAGTTTACTTGTAAATGTCTGAAGGCTGAGAATGAGAACCATATAAACGGACTTCATTCGGTAGTGATACAACTGCTTTGAACTCACACCACAGGACTTGCCTTTTCTGCATGTACTTCACTGTATTGGGCCCTCCTTTTTTCTGTACACTTTTCAGGTTTTCTAAAGTGTGGCATCTCTCTTTTCTTTTGTGAAAGCACAATAGCTCCCATTCCTTTTAACTATCATATTACACCGTTCCCAGATTTCAGATATGAAATTAAATCCTTACAAAACAGATGATGCTGAAGAATTTGAGCCCACATTAGCAAGTCAAGTTAAGAGCTGAGAGATATAGAGAAACCACGCTCAGGTGATCCTATATTTGCCCAGGAGCTCGGGTGAACTGGGGGATTCTATTCCTGAGAATACTAAGAGGACAATGCTGTTTCATTTACAAATATTGATTCTCATGCGTATCCCTATCCTCACCCCTACCATCACCACCGCCTTCTGTTGGGGATAGTGTGAGCTTCCTTAAGGCCATGTCAAACAGAAAGAAGCGATGAGAGAAGAAGGGAGGGTGGACGTTGCTTTCCATGAAGTTTTCACTGCAGGTGTCATTCAGGGGTCACTCCACGTGGTTGTTGCAGAAGGCAGCCTGGTAAGAGTGTAACAGGCACGGCAGGAGACACTGGGTAACCAGGGATTCTGCTGGTCTTGCAGCCACTTGCCAAGTCGTCTTCTCTGTGCAACTTCTGTGGGGATGTTGACAATCAGCTTTGCCGCAGCTGGTGCCACAGAGGTGATCTTCTTATCCAGCAGAGAATCAAAGGCTTTCAGAAGGAAATGGAAGAATTGAAATGGTTTGTGGGTCACTTGGGAGCAGAACTTGATACTCTAATGGGTACTTTCGTTCCATATTTCTTTAGAGTCTACTAGTTTTAGGAACTGAATTTATTTCAAAATGAGGCTATGCAAGTGTTTTTAACTTTGACTCAAATTGTAATTATTTCCGTATTCATTCCTGTCTTTCTAAGGGGGAAAAGCACAAAGAACTGTACTCCAGGTTCTCACTACCAAATTAAGGTTCACTTATAATTTTGACTAAATTAAATGAAAGAACAAAGATAGCAGCCCCAAAAGAAGAATTATAGATGACTATAGGCCAGGCATGGTGACTCACGCCTGTCATCCTAGCACTTTGGGAGGCCGAGGCGGATGGATTACCTGAGGTCAGGAGTTCAAAACCACCCTGGTCAACATGGCGAAACCCCGATTCTACTAAAAATGAGGAAGAATTAGCAGGCATGGTGGCGGGTGCCTGTAATCCCAGCTACATTGGAGGCTGAGGCAGGAGAATTGCTTGAACCCAGGAGACGGAGGTTGCAGTGAACTGAGATTACACCACTGCACTCCAGCCTGGGCGACAGAGTGAGACTCCATCTCAAATAAATAAATAAATAAAAATATAAAAAGACTATATAGGCCACATTATTAATGACCTAAAGGATCTCATTAGTACTCGGGTTTTGGGTAGGGTCTACCAGTAGCTCTCCTGTTAAGGAGGTTTTCTTAGGGAGAATCCAGTACCAATATCTTTACTAGGATTCTCTTGCTTTAATCTTACTCCTAATTTCCACTTCCCTATGACGTTTTTATTCTTTTTCTTTTTTTTTAAGACAGAGTCTCAAAAAACCATACTGGCTCACTGCAACCTTTGTCTCCTGGGTTCAAGCAATTCTCCTGCCTCAGCCTCCTGAGTAGCCCACTGCCATGCCTGGTTAATTATTTTATATTTGTAGTAGAGACGGGGTTTCACTGTGTTGGCCAGGCTGGTCTCGAAGCATTGAAGTTAAACTGCATGTTCTAATAACAGAAATTACTATTTTCTCTTTATCATATTTAAAACGAGACTATTTTCCTCCTTCTGAGGACCAAGTGAAATTCCTTATTCACATGAACTGACATTGCCTGAGCCATGATTTTGTCCTCCAAAATTCATTCCCTTTATCCCTTTCTGGAATATTCGGGTTACATGAGAGAATTCGACTTCTTTTTCTTCTGTGCTTATTCATAACAAATTCCAGTTTATCTTGCATGTAATTTTATTCCAACTTCCCTTAATTAATGATCCAGGAAACAATACTCCAGTTTATGTAATATAAAAAATAATAGCAAATATTCACCCAGCATTTCCTATATTTTAAGTTCTTTTTAAAATTTTTTACCTATATTAACTCACCTTCATCTCAGGCAATATTATTACCATCCCCATTATGCAGACAAGGAAACTGAGGCACAGAAGAATCAGATACTTTGACTGGGATCCACATGTGATGAATGTGGAGTCCAGATTCAAATGGAGACGTCTGGGTCCAAGGGCTTCTGCTCCTAAGTCCTGCACGGACATGCTTGTACATATTTATACCATTGAAAGAGTCAGTTTCAAAAACCGAGTTTCATTATGGGGAAAATTTGAAGATCTATTCCATAGCTTTGGATATTTGGGCTTTTTATACATTCAAACAACACTGAGGTCAGGAATCAGTGTCAGACACTCAAAGATAAATCTCTCTTTATGGGCTAACACTTCCTTCCAATCCAAAATGCTGACCACTGGGTGCCTTTCTGTCTGGTGTCACGTTTTCACCAGCCACATGTCAAGAATTGCCTTATAATCTCTCAAGTTGGCAGGGTCACAGTCCCGCAAACATGCTAATTAGCAACATTTCAGCTCCAAAGCCTGCAAAGCTAAGCATAAATTATAAACCTATTTGTGTGTGTGTGTGTGTGTGTGTGTGTGTGTGTGTGTTTTATAAACCAAACCCAACTAGCTAAATCATATTAACTTTGTGAAAAATTTAATCCCAGGTTACGATTTGTGACATACTATGAATTTGAAAATCACACCAAACTGCTTCTGGAAAGAAGAAGTATAATTAAAAGGCTTGGAAACCCTTTTGACTTTTCGTAATTTTAATCAGTGATACGTTTCTAGCAGCACATTTTTTTCCTACAAGCTGTTTACAAAGGAATTGTACTGCGACGCACTTCATTCTGTTTGTTTTTCTCTTTTAATGCTGTTGAAACAGAATTTGTTCTCAGCCAGTGAAGGATAATCTAACATTAGGCTTTTACAGATATAAAAGATTGGCTATCATCTCTTTTTGCCTTCAGACACTTAAAAGATACATCAATATTGAAAATGTTCAAGTACCCATTTGTACATTATTACTGAAAACTAAGTATTGGCAGGTATTTCATTCACTGTATCTTGCATTTCGCAAAATTCTTAAATTTCAAATTTGCCGGTAATCTTGGAAGATGGAGGAGAAGTTGGTATTTTTCTCAGCTTGCCTCATTTTAAGTGAAAATCATAAGGGGAAATGATATGCCCAAGAGTTTTATTAACCACCACAAATATAGAACCTAACACTTATTTGTAAGATTTATCTATTCTAAAAGTATCAATACTACCTGAAAGCAAATTATGATGAAAAATGTTTGCTATGTTGGCTATCTGCTCATCTTTTCTCTTGGAATCTTTGTTCGGAGCCATGGATATAACATTCCAGAAAATAACAACAGATATTTCTTGCTAATCTTTCATGGACCTTGGCTATCCTCCGCCATCATTGGGGCTTTTCGTTGACCTTGACATCAGATCTGCCTATGGACATTGTTGTTAGGAGCAATGATCATAAAACTTTTTATTGAGTGCCTAATATGTCCCAGGCATTTTGGTAAGCACCATACAAATGTTATCTCAATTCTGTCAACAAACATATAAAATAAATACTACTCATACCCTCATTTTAAAAGTGCGGAAACTGCCATGATTACTGGCTCATGCCTGTAATCCCAGCACTTTGGGAGGCCGAGGCAGTGGATCACCTGAGATTATGAGTTTAAGACAGGCCTGGTCAGCATGGTGAAACCCTGTCCCTACAAAGACACAAAAATTAGCCGGGCATGGTGGAGGGTGCCTGTAATCCCAGCTACTAGGGAGGCTGAGGCGGGAGAATCACTTGAACCCATGAGGCAGAGGTTACAGTGAGCCAAGATTGTGCCACTGCACTCCAGTCTGGGTGACAGAGCGAGACTCCATTTCAAAAAAAAAAAAAAGAAAAAAAAAGTGAGTGAACTAAAGTCTAGAGAGGCAAGTAATATTTGCCAAGGTCACATGGCAAATGTCACCTGTGAATATAATTTTAGTTAATTTGGCTTCAGAAGCTGCATCTTAACCCACTAGGCTATTTTGATGAGAATGTTCTTAAAGCCATCAAGGTTATGCATTTGCGGGCTTATTTCTGTAGTGCCACTTATATAAAATGATCACTGAGAAATCTCCCAATTTTTATTTTCATGAAACTTGAAATAAAATTAGAGACATATTTCTATTCAATCACAAAAAGTAATTTCAGTAGATTGTGTTTCCATGAAGTAATTAGAGGTCTTCGATAAATTAGCTAGTGAGCTATATTTTGTTTATTATTTTCTCTCTGAAGTTTGTTACCTCTGCTCCAATATGGTATGAGCTATTGTACACAAGAGCCTATCTGAGAATAATAGCCTAAACCATACTGGGAATACGTATATCTCATTGCAAACTAGATTGATTTACTGATTGGCTGCTAGTAGTGGGCAGATGTTATTCATTCCTTCAGCTGTCCTGACACATCACTAAAAGCCTGCTGGCTTAAAACAACAGAATATTCTCTCCCACCTTTGGAGACCAAAAGTTTGAAATCAGTGTACCAGTAGGGCCACACTTCCTCCAAAGACTGTGGGAAGGAATCCTTTGCCACTTTCAGACTCTGGTGGCTGCAGGAGTTTCCTTGGCTTGTGGCCACATTACTTCACTTCCTGCCTCCATTTTCACATAACTGCCTTCTTTTTCTTTGCGTCTTATCTTCTCTGTATGCCTCCAGTAACAACACTTACCATGGGCTTTAGAACACACTCCAGTGGTCTCATCTTGGGATCCTTAAATTAGCTACATCTACGGAGACCTTTTCTCCTAAGTCACATCCACAGGTTTTGGGAGCTAGAACATGTATGTTAGAACACATAAATGTATTGTGGTGTGGTGGGGGCTGTTATTTTCCAACAGCAGTGGAACATGAAATATGAAATGATCCTTAGATTTCTGTAGACTGCAGACTAGACATTGAGTTGGACCATTAGTTGAAGTAAGGCAAACATAAAGAACGAAGTGCAGAGAGATGAAGAAAGAGAGGATATAATGTATTTTATTGTGGACCTATTAAGATTGGAATACTAGTGTTCAGTTTGTAGCTTCTAAAAGAGGTCAGGATTGGGAAGAGAGATTTTTGTAACCCCTTATCATTCATCAAAAGTAAAGGCAAGAGACTGTTTAAGTTTGACTAAGGAGAGATAATAAGTAAGCAAAGTGGGATAAGAAAGAAACGAAAAAGAATATCACAGGGCGTTGCTTTCATTTGATATGATGCATTATGGCAGAAGAGGAGCTATCAAGAGAGACTGAAAAAGAGTATTCAGTTTGGGGCAGCCAGAAATAGTGTATTATGTTAAGTACATGGATCATACAAGAGGGGAATCCAGGAAATGCAACAGAGGAAAGGTGAATTCAGGAAGATGCCAAACAAACAGCCTATTTCATAATGGTATCAGAAATCACATCTGTGTGTTGCTAACATCTCACTTCTATCTTCTTGACCCAGTGGTTGTTCATTGAATATTAACTGTCAGATGGATTCCATACCTTTAAATTTCTCTCTAGCTGTTTATTTGGCTGCAAGCATGTGGACCAGAATGCAGTATAATTTTACTCTGTAGCAAACTGACCAGTATGATAAATATCTGTGGTTGTCACTGTTAGACCTGACCCATGGTCCCCGTAGACCAGAAAGTTCTGAGTGACTGATTTTCCTCTCCCTTTGTGCACATGAGGATAGTTAGTGATTCTGTCTATTAGACTAAGCACGTAAACAACCTTGGCCCTTTGGGCCACAAGGATGACAGTGGCAGTAGGCTCAAGTTGCCTCCTGTCATTTTGTCGGCTTTTTTCTTCCCAACTATTGTTTTGTTTGGTTTTGATGAAAACACAACTTTGAATTCAGAGCTTAAGAAAACTTATCTGTATGAAGCGTGCACCTAAACCTAGTATTGGCAGTGTTTCTCAAACTTGTATCATTTTATGGTCCCCCAGATGAGCCTTTTTAGATATCTTCTATTCCTCATTACCACATACCCATTAGATTTTCATACGAAGGATACATGTGCTATTTGGAGAAACAAAAACCATGGTAATATAAGTTTTTTTTTGTTTTTTTTTTTGGTAACCTTCCCCTTCCAAACCAATGTTTTGCCCCTATAAGCAATACTTACAAGCTTCTTGCTCCCAAGAAGGCCTGGATGAGGATCTTCCTGTTAAAGTTCATTTTAGTCCCTGCAATGGTGAATGACGTTCTCGTCCTCAGAAGCATTATTTTGTTTCAAATTAGGGATTATTTTATGTCAGGGAGAGCATATATTACTTGCTTTTCCTCCACTGTAGACGTGGGCACATTATTAATAAAGCTAATGAAAATTTAACTTCATAGATACTTACTGCTGAAATTAAATTTTTATCACTATTACTTATGATTTAATTTTAATCAAGTGCCACATTGCAGTGGGTACCTCCTTCAGTCCATGCCTTGACAAAATGTATTGCTCTGGAATGACCTATGTTAGTCACCTACTGAACTTAGTCACACAGAAAGGAAATTCAAACGCATTCCCACCTCTTAATATCAATCTTTACTTTTTTAGCTGCAATCATGGAACCCCATTTGGGACTATATTCTCAGTACATTAATTGAAGATTAAGTGCTGATTTTCCACCCCATAAACTTGCTTCTTCAGAAGTATTCAGTAAATAAAAACTAGTTTTTTGTGTGGTAGCTCAGGTCAAAATCTTTGGAGTTATTCTGTCAGCCTAACTCAGTCTGTACAACCAGTTACCAGTAAACCCTGTAACTCTGCCTTCAAAGCAAAGCCAGAATCTTGCCACTTCTCACCCTCATCATAGCCCAAGCCACAACTGTCTCCCACCTCAATGATCATGAAGTTCTCTTTTCTGTAACCCTGATTCCATCCTTGCTCTTTACAATCTGATTGCAGCAGCAGCCCGAGACTCTGTTAAAACTGACTTTGTATCATGTCATCCTTCTGCTCACAACCATCCAATAACTCCCATCTCGTTCAGTGTAAAAGCCAAGTCCTTACCGTGGCCTCTGAGGCCCTGGGTGATAGGTCTTCACTGCATCTTCTTCCCTCCTCCGGCTTACTCGGCTCTGGCCACATGGATCTCTTGGTTCTTTCTTGGATGGTCTAAAACCATTCCCACCTCACGGCCTCTGTATTATTATTTAATCCTCATATGTCCTCATGGTTTGCTTCCTCACCTTCTTCTTACCCCAGTTCAAATATCTGCACATTAGTGAGGTCTTCCCTGGCCACCACATTTGTAAATAGCCAAAATGAAAATAGAAACCTTTTGGGAATGCCTTGTCCCTTATGCTCTGCTTTATTTTTCTCTCAACATTTGAACTAACAACATGTTAAATATTTGTAAAATATTCATCTATCTCCACCCACCATAAAGTCCAGCTAGGGCACAAATTTTATCTTCTTGTTCATTTCTAGATGTCTAATGTCCAGCAAATAGTAGGTGCTCAGAAATATTTATTGAGTGCAAATCTCCAATTACATTTTCTCATGGATTCTATCTACTACTTAATTGATATGAATTAAATATTGTTTTCAATAAACTTCAAATCACTCTATCATATGGGATCTAGTGTTTTCTCTCTTTTATTCAAACCCAAATAGCTGTTGCCAGGAGCTGCTGTAGTCAAAAGATAGGAGAGTGAGGAAAACAGACAAGGTCTCTGCCCTGTAGCTTACAGTCTTTTGTTCCGTTTGCCTCTGTCCCTCCTGTATTTCATTAACATTTTTAGTCATTAAGTCTCAATGTATGTACATCTAATTATCTCATATGGACTAATATCCAAGCATAAATAAAAATATGAATTTTCTTATTAAATATTACTTAGTAAACATGTTATATTCAAATGATCAGTAATGACTATTTTGTTTTATAATAATATATCCCTATTTGACATGATAAAATGCACTGGATTATGGAGTAAACATGCACTTGCGAAATTGGGGTCAATTGTGTTTTTCAAGCACTGTTAACTAACCTTTCGAAACTTAAACACTGAAGTGGTAAAGATTCAGATCAGAGTAATATTTTTATCCGCTCTTGCTATTTATTTCTGATACCTAAACACAGAGAATCATTGCCTGAGCCTAGGGTTTTCAGAAGTATGATTTATTGAAAACACAAGCATATGAATTACTCACTTTTCTATTAAATATAGAGCTTGATTATAAGTGTACAGGCAGTGTCTTCGTTTTTTATTTTTGGTACTATAATATAAGTATTACAAGAAAAGTTTCCAGGTTAAGTGAATTTTTCTTTCAAGTCAACTGTTTCTGTATAATTTTCTCTGAAATAATGAGACAATAGATCATATATGAAATGCATAGAAGAGTAATATCCAAAAAAGTCAGGTAGCGTTCCACCTTCACTCATTCCACCACAACCCACTATGTGTGGCCCAGTGTCTTGTGTCTCGTGTCTTCTTGTGAGTGTGAATCAAATTCCCAATTATACAAGCAGTTATTCATTTTATTTCTGCAAAGCAAATGTGGAACATAATAGAAAGTATAGTTGGCACTGCTTCCAGAGGTACCTGTCCATTACTGGATTTCTGTAACAGTAAAACAGTGGTTTTCATATTTGCATTGAATATCTGGGTTAAATCTGCCTTTCCATAACTTGTGTTCACTGTGATGCTTATTTTCTTCCTATTATAATCATATAGCTTCTTTGTCTCTTCTTTTACTCTTAAAACAAAACAAGAAGCAAATATTAAGTAATTGAAAGTATCCCTGAACAAATGGTATCACCTGTAATAATCTGCCATAATAAAAAGAGATTTTTAGGCAAATAAAAATTGATATTTTTTAAATACGCTATTTGAGAGAAACATCTCACCAAGAATTTAACAAATATATTTATTCTCAGAAAACTTAAACATGTTAAAGTGCAACCACAAGATGATATAATCATTTACATAGAAATTACTGCATTCATTTAGAAAGCCCCAAGCAAGAAAATATAAAAATTAATTAGACCCACACTAATTTGTTTCTATTGTTTTATATGCACATCTTATTTTGCCCAAATCTGGTCATTTAATATAGTAAATGTACTGTTTAAATGTTAGAGTCTGGGGGCTAAGAAACCTGAATGACTTCTCTAAAGGTTCTTTTCATGTTGACAGCATAATACAAGAAGTGATCCTATTGGTATAATTGATGTAATTAATTTTTAAAGCATTAAAGATTTAAAATTACTCAAGTAAAATAACACAAGAAATGCACTTCCTTTTCCCAGAGTTAAGTCCTGTATTCCTGATTGTAATTTTGTGTTGAATTTAGAAATGATAACTTACCTTGTTAATTACCTCTCCAATGACCACCGATTTGGCTAACCTTAAACGCGATATTAATTACCTGATCTAATATCTTGCAGGTGCATATTATTAAAGAAGGCTATCACCGTGCTCTACCTTATCTTTTCTGTAGCAAGTATCTTACTATTTTGTGTGATATTAAAATGGAGATTTTGCAGTTTTGAAGTTTGTGTCTGAGCAAATATTAATAATGACGTGCTGCTAGAAGCTCTCATGAAATGCACACAAATTGTGACTGCTAATCTTTCTGAGATATTACACCACAAGCAGCAAGGCAGATATTGTCTATTTCTTCATTTTAAGGCACGTTTAAAGGATGTATGTCAGTTTTACTGGGAACTGCCCTTGTTTAGGCTCCAGATCAAAGAAAACCTGTTCTCATCCCTAGGTCATTAGGAAAGATTGCTAGAGAGAGTTAAATGTGAATGAGGAGTCAATGTTTGAGCCAGGACTATAGAGATACTTCAAATATTAAAATCACTTTAAAAAAAATGATTTAGAAGATGTAGGACTTTGAGACCAGAAGTTTTAAAAATATTAAGTGAAGATAAATTTATTGGTATGACAGATTAGTTAGTAGGAAATAAAAAGAAAATGTAAGCAATAACTGAAAGTAAACAAAAATAGCTCAAATATATGTACAATTGATTTCATGTAACCTTCTTGATGAACTACGTACTAGAATTAATTTGGGGAAGTTTTCAAATAATGCATAAACATGAACAGAGGCTGACTGGGTCAATGCATACATATACTCAGATACATATGAGTCAGATTATTTGGGGGAAAAAACATCCAAAGAGATGACACAACAATGATTTAAAAAAAAAAATACATAGCCAGGATTTGTAGTCTTAGTGGGAACCACCTGGGCAGTTTGGGATGAAGGTTAAAGGGTTTATTTCACTCTTCTTTTAGTCTTATCTAAACTTTACTGAAAAGGACATTTATAGTGACATTGGAGGCCAATCCCTTTTATCCCTCTGAACCACTTGAACAGTGGCTCTAACTTCTAGAATCATTCTTAGTGTAGTGATGACACTGGAGATCATGGGCCCCCTGCACAGTGGCTATGGGGTTGGCTGCAGCACTTTTTATCAGCCAGGGGGTCCAGCTGAGGATCAGAGACAGCGTTCCAGAAACCAATACCCAGGGCCACGCATCACAGGCGAAGGCATAACCCTTTGCAGTTACCTACCGAGGTCTTCCTCAGAGCCATCCGCTGAAGCTGGGTGCTCTCTGCATCTCATTGTTCCAAATACTTGCTCTATTAATAGCATCTAGTGTAGCTCTTTGTTGGAATAAGTTATTGTGAAGCATCTAAAGTAGTATGAAATTGATGAATAAAAATTTTCCAGGTTTTGAATTTTATTCCCTATAATGCTAAATAAGAGATGGTAGCTCACCTAAGATTACAGAGTGGGACAGGGGTATCTGGAAAAGCTATAGATAGGATTTTCAATGAAAGATATTTAACTACAATTAAATAGATACGTTGGTCAGGGAATGGCAAGGCAGACTATACTGTAACAGAAGCTATGTGCATCGTCTTCACCTCACCCTTGGGACCTGCTTGGCATGTGATGTAATCACCTTCTTAGCCCCAGTATCTTATTTGTTTAAATGTAGGGATCAGAATCAGGTGATATGTTTAGCTCAGCCTGTGAAGATTTTATAATCCTGTTTCCTAGATTATGATCCTGTGATCTTATCAGGACTACCAAATAGTTTCTGCCTTCAAAGAATTACCATCTAGTTAGGGAACAAAATTAATACAATAATCAAGAACTACACTGGATGGCAAATACATTTAGAACAATGAAAACATCAATGTTAATTGACGTAAACTTGAAGATGTCAGAATCGGGAAAGTTGAGCTGAGGAGAGGGCAGAGGAACCGACACAGGAAGGTTTTTGAAGAGAATGTTAGAACTCGGAGGAAACAAGCCAGATTACAAATAAACTGAAATAAAGGAGTTTAGATTTTAGGAAGCAACCTAAAAGAGAAGTTTCTTAAACAAAAAGTAACACATGGAATGCGATATTTAAAAAATAGTAGTCTGACAGTGGCTAAGGATTTATTCATTCAACAAATATTTATTGGATGCAAATTATGTATCATGCACCCTGCCAAGCACTGGAAATTCAAATATGAAACAAGCAGACACCCATTTTTCACCATAAGGAAGGCCCACAGCGCAGCAGTGATAAGGAGGAGTTGTAATAACCCTGTATTTTGGAATGGCACCTAACCTAGCCTGGAAGGCAGAGGAAGAGAAGGCTTTCAGGAGTTAGTGATCTTTGCTTTGAAAGCAGAAAAGTTGGAATCAGCCAAAAAAGGCAGGTGATATGCATAGGATGGTTGATGCGGGAGTGTTCCAGAGACAACAACCATAAATGATACATTTCCAAGGAGAAAGGGAGTCAGTGCAGGAAGATAAACTAGAGCACTATTATAATCATTCAAGCCTGGGCAGATAATAGTCTAGAGCAAACTGGTAGCAATACAAATCAAAAGTAAGATACAAATATGAGAGGTATTTCATTATAATAATAGGTTCCAAATATACAGTCAGATACTAAAATTTAAGTAGTTGAAATGTAAATTTCATAATTTTGTTATCCAAATATACCAGTAAAAGACATGCAAAATGCCTTTTCTTTTGCCTTTACTTAGTTAATTATTATTTTTTTTTTTAGAGACACAGTCTTGCTATGTTGCCCAGGCTCCTCTCAAACTCCTGGTCTAAAGTGATCCTCCCTCTTCAGTCTCCTGGGTAGCTAGGATTACAGGTGCAAGTCACTGAGCCTAGCTTTGCCTTTATTTTAATATGCACACCAGGATGAATTGTAGATTATACAATTCTTGCCATCTTGAAGATACAGAAAAAGCTTTTAATTTGGGCCACTGAATGGGTAGAATTTTAGAAATATAATATCCAAATTACTTTGTTAACTTTTATCTTAGGTCGTTGTTGAAATGCCATTTGCCAGAGTTGGAAAGTTCATTATGGTTTTCTGTATATTTATCTCTTAGGTAATTATTTGAAATCACTGATTTCGCTTTTGTTGTACTTTGCCTTTCTCATGTCCATGTAGCAGATATAACACAGTTGGCCCTCAGTATCTGCAAGTTCCTCATCCCCGCAGTTAATCAACTATGGACCAAAAATATTGCAAAAAAAATATAAAATAACCACAATAAAAATACTTCCAATTTTAAGACAATACATTTGATAATTATTTACATAGCATTTACACTGTATTTGACATTATAAATAATCCAGAGATAATTTAAAGTATACAGGATGATGTGCATAGGTTTTATAAAAGGGACTTACCTAGAGTATGGATTCTGGTACGCAGGGGAGGTGTTCTGTAACCAGTGCCCCTGAGGACACTGTGGGGGCAACTATATACGTAAATGGGTCCTTTCAAAGCCTAGGATGAATGCCCCAAGTGAAATGTCCTAGATCTTATACATGCCTCTGTTATCTATGTATCAAATGACTACTTCCTAAATCTGGAAAAAGTTTAGTTTAACTCATGAGTTAAAAAAAAAAAAAGTTCATTTGTGGACTTCTGCAGTGAGTTCAAAAACAAAGAAGTTAATTTTAAAAGCTCATTATATTGAGTTAACAGTGAATTAAAAAAAACCAATGAAATTAATTTTAGAGCCATTTAATTTAGTTCAGGAAAGAGTGAGACTCTTTTATTAACTTAATTATTTTGGAATTCACTGTTTTAAAGTCCAATAAATGTTATGTATTTTATTTCCAATTAACTTCATTGTGCTTGGAATCATATTTACTTTCTCCATGTGGCTAAATTTCACCTCTCCTTTTGCATATAGGCCGACTGTTCACAAACGGGCTTGTCTCCCTTTATTAGATATGAGTATATTGCATCTTGAAAGTGACAGTAGAAACCGAATTTAGCATTTTGTTGACTATTACTTTAGTTACCAGAATTGACTTATTCTTGTACAACAGAAGGGTAGCAAAACAGCAATTTTCTAACTGTGCCTTTTGTCAACAATATAAACTACTGTGTGGTCTTTATCAGTGATACTCTACCTGATCCATTTGCCAAAGTATAGACATTAGTGTAAAATAAAAAATTTAGGAAACTGGGTTGTACAAAGGGAGTCATACGTCAGTCCTTTTAATCAGATTTTAACAAATGAAACTCTAAATGAGACACAATAATTTGATCTGTAAAAAATTGTGTTTAACTTTGAATTGTATATAATCCAAAAGGGAGTTTCTACCTTTACTTTTAGAGAAATTTTGGAGAGGATTGAAAGGAACTGCTAAGTGCCTCAGAATGTGCAGATCTTAAATTTTACATTTTCCCGTTTCCCATTTCTTCATCTGTTATATTAAAACGAGGGGAGAATTCTCTATACTATGTCCGGTGAAAAAAATAATCTGTTAGCTGACATTTATTCAAAGATTAGCTAAACCTCAAAATCCACATATTATTTTCTTATTTTTGGTCACGTGTTATGTTGTGTCATGTTGTTTTGGGTGAGCAATCGTCTGAAAAAGCTCGACATCTTTTATCTGCTGATTTGACTTCTGTGTAAAATGAAAAAAAAATAAAGTTTTACCTCCCTGGTTGAGGCTGAGAATGGAGCTGTCAGACAGGAAGCCTGGTTAGGGCAGCAGCCACGGAAAACTTCTCCACTAATTGGCTGACATTCAGAGCTTGAGGATCAGCAGCTGTTGAAGCAAATTTAGTCTGGATATAAGGCAGATTTTTCATTTATTTCAATTAATTACCACACACATCAAAACTTCTTCTAAAAAATTCTCAAATGAATACCTATAAGGAAGAAAGAATGCTTAGGTATGCACAGACTTTTACTTACTCTTTCAGAGCTTTCAAGATATGACCAACTTGATTTTACTCATCTAGAAACGTGACCTTTTGTAGAAGTATGGAAATAACGTATCTGTACATCAAAAAGAATTTCAATTTGATTCAAAGGACCAATTGCTAATGGTGAAATATAAGTATTGTAAAGCATGTCAAGTATGCGGACAATTGCATGCATTTAGTGTATATGTCTCTGTATGTGGAAATAATGCTACTATAAAACAATGGAAAATTGTCACTGCTGCATGCTTATAATAGCTATAAAGCATACAGCATGCATATTGCAATATCTGTGCACTTTACAAAAAGTTCTTTATCTGGAAGTAATGTAATTCTTCATGATGCAGTGCTCTAATTAGAATAGTGTTTTATTGGACAGAAAATAGGCCACCCAAACCTACACACTGGAACTGGTGACTATAGAATGTGTGATGTGTATCACATGTGCCTAAAATGTATATGCTTTTTCATTTTACTCTAACACTGTTCTTTGTATATATTTCTTTGTAGATATGAATTAAAGGCACTCACTTATTGTGTGCCTAACAGCTGCTTTGAAAGAATGTGAGAGGGACATGTTAATGCAATACAAAAACATTTGTATGTACAAAGTTTAGTTTAAGAAAATGTGACTACATTATTATTGCAATTAGGTCATTATTTACTGTTGCAATTCATAAATCAACCTACATCACATTCTTGTCCAGGCTACCTTTGTGGATTACAAAATAGCTTTATATCATGAAGGGATGAAGAAAATGAATTCCATAATATATGTAAATAAAACACTCAGGGTGTATATGTATGTTACCATATATTTTAGGCAAAGAAAAACAGAACACTCAAACATTTACCCATATAATCCAGTATATCTTTGTTCTCTGTTTGAATCCCAGAAAATTCCAAATTACTTCAGTAAGGGAGAAAATTAGGATATTAACAATTACCCCCAACCCCCCCAAAATTTTTCTCTTCATAACACTTTTTACTATAAGCCCATTAAACATTTTTAAATTTTAATATTATACGGCATTTTGGACATACAAAAAATAAAGTGCAATGATACTCATATACCTATTTCTCTGCTTAGAAAATCAAATTTTGCCAATAATTCTATCCCCTTTTGAACTCCTTCTATTCATTTCCTCTATTCTCCACCATGGAACTGAATTAGTTACTATAAAAACATGTTTAAATGACTAAATTTCATTTTCTTTGAAAATAGTGATCTAATTAGCTCCATTAAATGGCTAATAAGAAATCTAGATATTTTCAAATAAGCAAAGTTGAACCATCTTAGTTCCAGAATGTTTTACTTGTACAACTACAACGCAGTAGAAGTCTAACAAAACCCAGCCTCCGGCAATTATTTGTTTATTTATTTATTTTGAGAAGGGAAAGGAGGGGAGAAATATCCCAAGGGTCGCCTGAATTACCTAGGAATATGCTTTCAGTTCCCTCCTCTCAAGTCTTCACAGGGGGGGTTTTGCAAGTGTAGTTCTTTGAAACAATGTTTAGCTAATGACTCCAGAGGACTACTCAGAACCATTGAAGAGCACCTCAAAAACAGATGCTAAATGGACTTTTGTCAGGTTCTACTAGCAGAGCCATCAGCAGCACATCAAGTTGGAATAAATTGAATTGAGATCAACAAAGGAGCATGCTGTTTACGGATGGTATCAAATCAACTTTCCCTTCCCGCTGGAATTCAGAGACAGCATATCATAGGATAGTGAGTATTCCTGGAAATCCAGTGCATTTCCTAAGCTAAAGGAGTGTTTAAGCATTACACGGTGCAGGTTTTATTCCTTTTAAAATTTTATTACTTGAATATAACACAATTATTGTTTTAGTGGATTAATCCTCATCATGATCTCATAATTTGCATTGCCTAAACCAATAATTTATGTTCTATTAAACAAATCTATAAACAGAGATGTTTTTATTGGGGGTGGTGGTGATGAAACGTGAGCATCTGGCAACCACACCTTGATACATTTTAGCCCCTAGAGTCGTGGTATGGCGCATTAATTTCTCAGTTTGTAATTTACCAGCTGCATTTAATGGAACCAATTTTCATTACATCTGTTCTATGGTTCAAAGAGCTCTTTTAGTTGCCAAAGGGGGCCAGCGTCACACAGATTCTGAGAGGGGCTAATATGCTGTTTCTTGAAGTATTAGATAACCAAGGATGATTCCTAGTTTTACAGCAAACAGATTATTTTGACAGAGGCAAGTTTTATATTCATGACTTAGCCACTGGTAGATTTCAAATTAAAAGTACACTATGCCCTTTTCCCAGGAATTACGTATTGATTTTCATGTCATTTTCTTCATAATACCCACTGATCGCCTGTCTTTACAATCAGTGGTAGATTTATTGTTTACTAGTTAGAGGAAACATAATTATGCTTAAGTAAATCCTCTTTGTAAATTGCAGGTGGTTAGAAGATGGGTATTTCTTAGGCAAATATGGAATTTATAAATGGTTCTTACATTTATTATAGTAAGCATTATTTATGGCCAAGAAAAGGTCATAGCTCTTCACAGTGTATAGTGGGAACATTTTTAATAGTATAAATGGTTTTGCTTGGGCAACTTTACATTCTTGGTGTGTAATTTTAATCTCGTAAAAATATGTCACTGTTGTGTAATTCCAACTGTTAGGATTCCAGCTGAAAGCAACTTTCAATGCAAAGGGTTTTCTCATGGGCAGGAGAGAAATTTGAAATGTTCTACAGTGCTTTGAAGTTCTAAAGCTTCAGCTGGGAGAATTATAAAGCATTAAACCTGAAAAGTTTTCACCTGATGGTCATGAAATAGCATGCCAATATGAAAACTGACTGTTTTACTTCCTCGGGCAATCTTTTTTTCCTTTTCAAGAGTTTCAAAAATATCATGGATCATGTTACATTGAGAAGATCATCTTAGAAATACTTTATTCTTTTGAAATCATTAAAGTGCATAACATAATTGTATTTACACATTTACAATGACATAATCTGTTTGTACTGGAGTTTCACCGCAGTTGGAGAAGTCGAGTTTGTACCAAAATTAGAGGTAACTTTACATTTTGTAACCACGTTCAAATTATCATTTTTATAACTAAGAGAAAAATAAGCAGTTTGCCACTATTAAATCCAAATATATAGTTGTGTGTTACAACTTACAGCTTACCTGACAAATTTACATGCATCTCACTTGAGTCTCACGACAAGTTGAATGACCTGGTCCATGTCACAATGGGAGAAGGGATGAAAATCAAACTCAAGATTTGTGACCCCAAATAAAAAACCTTTTATCTCTAAACTATCCTCTGTTATTACTGACTTATGGTTAGGTTATAATTTCAAATTGTTTAATTCTAGCATTGGGAAACACAGGTAAGGCAATATGAATAATTTTCAAACACAGTAATTTGGCATTACAAGACTATATTCCTTCCATAAAGCTGAAAAATATAATTATGACAACTAATATTACTAAAGACTATTTACTGGCCCCTGAAAATCCAGCAGGCTTTAACAGTATGGCTACACAAAATGTTGACGACAAAGCCACTGCTTCCTAGGAAACCAGATAAAAAGAAGACATTAGGCATTATTTCAGGGGTGTGCTTAGGCAATGCTTGATATCATGTCTAGCTCTCAATAGACACAGAGGCATATTCTAAAGTCAAAATCATTTGTTCATCCACAAAAAAAAACCCCACTTATTGTGTTTCTCTAGTCACCAAGTGTTGCATTTATCTGAGTAAATAGATATCAATAGGATCTGGAGTCTGTCACCAAATTCAAGTCTAGGAAGAAGTATCAATTGTCTCACGTATGGTACAATGTTTAATAAACAAATTCAAATAAGCAAAAACAAAAACACCAACATGAGACAATTTAATCACTGTTAAATGACTATAATTTTAGTGACTATGAAGACACTTTCATAAACCAATTAAAATATGTATGGAGTGTCTACTATAAATTAAGTGTAGGTGCTGAATGATAGAGATGTTATATAGCAATTTGTGATAAGATCCTTGCCCTTAAAGAATTTACTTCTACTTGGGAGAATGAAGTAAGCAAATTTATGACCTGATTAACATCGTAGTGGGATTGAACCATTTCTATAAAAATTACAATATAATCATGTACACTTTTTAATATTTCAGACATAAAACAGAACATGTCTTCATGTATAACTTTAATAAGAACTCAATGTCAACTATATGTTAAAATGTATCCTACATATAATTTAAAATAAGAACTCTAGAACTCTATATGTAATCATTTTAAGATGCATGCTTTTCAAATTCTAGCACTTTTGACATTTGGATTTATCTTACAAATGGTGGCATCTGAGTATTGTGTCATAGTTTGAATGACAGTTACTATTTTTCTTAGTGATACACAAAATAATAGTGCATCATTAAATCAATGATAATTTATATGTGATAAAATAAAAGTATATAATATAAAAATATACCCCAGGTCACCTAATGTAGGATGAATGTATAATTTTAACTATTTGTAAAATTACACATATAGTATTAAAATACTTATCACCTGCTTTTATCACTCTGCTGACCACTTTGTAGACACCATTTTACTTAATCTTCCAAAAATTTCTACAAAACAAATCTTGTTGTTGCTTTATAGATAAGGAAACTGAGGTCAGAGAGCTTAAATTACTTGCCCAAGATTATAGAGGAGACAGGATATATTAAAACTCATGGGGTTTTTTTTCTATTTAAAATAAAATATTTCAACACATCATCCATAATGAGATGGTTAATTTCATGATTTATTTACCTTCTTAAAATTTAGAACTTTTTGGCAATGATTTAAATGATACAGGTCTCTTTAAAAAGGTTTTTAAGGTGAGTGTGAAATCCTACTTTCTTTTTCTATATCTCCTGGAATTTCTTCCAGTAGGCAGGAATACTCAAAATCACCCCCCTGACTTCTGATCTCATGAACTTCAGTTACAATAGAGTTGAAAGGTCCTCACAAATCATCTACTCCACCACCATTAAAGAGCTGATGCTCAGCATGTTTCCATCAAGGTGAACAATGGTTACAGTCACGGCTGGAGCCCTGCCTGAACTCTGCTTATGGGTGCTGCTCTATTTCACGTGCACGTTGATTGGCACTGGAGTGGGTTATCTCAACTGTCTTTCAAGAAAGAGGTCTTTGGTCAGAACTTGTCACCAATGAAACAATGCTGTTGCTCCTTCTCATTCAAAATTACATTTACAACAGCAGTGTATATGGATACTACCTTTGTTTCTTTTGTCTTCTAATTCCTCCTTAGTTCCTTCAAACCAACAAAGCCGCACAGCATTCATCCTGCAAAACGACACCAAGAAGGAAAAAAATATTCCTTTGAGTCTCCTTGTCCGTCTCTCATAGCCATAGCTATGGTTCTTCCAGCCACTATTCAATCTGGCTTCTTGTCCCAAAGTTTTGCATGGACCTGATGGATTCCCAGTATATAAGATGCTAGACTAGGACCTTTATGAAAAACTTATCCTAGGAAATCTCCCTTCCACCCCTTCATTTTACCATAAATTTTCATTCAAAACTCTATTTAAAACCATTTATAACAGTTCTTGTTTATACCAAAATGCCTCCTACAACCTGCCTTTTCATACAGTAACCCTAATTCTTGTTATGCAAAACCCAGAGATGCAAGGCACAGAGTCTACCACAGTACTCAAATGGCACTTGACAGTGTGTTGACATGCTTTGAGTACTTCACCCTTCATTGAGAAGTCAGGTCAATTATAAGGTCATTAGCACCAACATTGCAAAATAAACAGAAAAGCAAGCCCACCTGTGCCCCAAGCACCCTGGACACACATATGCCATTGCCTTTGTAGACACAGACAGAAGCAGCCTGAGGAGTCAGGGAGATAAGATACATCACAGAGAACGGAAAGGCAAGGGCCATCACTCAGACAGGCAAAGGGAGAGGACAGCTGAAGAGCAGGAGGGGAACCTGGGAGCTCCTGGCACTCATTGCACTGACCCACTTTTCAGTGGGCTTTTGTTCTTTTTTTCCTAGTTTCCATTAGGCTTGCCTGGTTTTGTTGAGCATCAGAACTGTGATCCCTTACTAATTTGCTTTGCTGAAGTAAAGCTACCTGTATGATTGGAGCCAAAGCAGGAAGCCAGATGCTAGCACACTGATTGCACCTGTCTCCAGCCAGCCCTGCAATTTATCTGCAGAGAAGACCTAGAAATGCCACACACACACATAAGGAGAAACTTTGACCATATGCTTAAATCTGCACAAATCACTATAAAACATTTGTCCTCCTTTGTAATAAGCCTCCTCAAGATTTGCTGAAGGACAAAAGAATACAGATATTGACCTGTACAGAGCCACTCTCATGCTGCTAATAAAGACATACCCAAGACTGGGTCATTTATAAAGGAAAGAGGTTTAATTGACTCATGGTTCAGCATGGCTGAGGAGGCCTCAGGAAACTTAGAATCATGGCAGAAGGGGAAGCAAATACATCCTTCTTCACCTGACGGCAGGAAGGAGAAGTGCTAAGCAAAATGGGGGAAAGCCCCTTATAAAACCATCAGATCTCATGAGAACTCACTATCATGAGGACAGTATGAGAGTAACCACCCCCATGATTCAGTTACCTCCCACCGGGTCCCTCCCATGACACATGGGGATTGTGGAAACTATACAATTCAAGATGGGATTTGGGTGGGGACACAGCCAAGCCATATCAGACCCCTTTACCTCTACCTTAAATATATATATATTTAGTATATTTTAAAATATATTTCTACCTATAACATATACATCCCCATATTCTTTTAAATCATTATGATGTGAGGGAACTTTTCTAGAAACTAGAGAACAATGCTGCAGTTCAACCACCTAAGGAAACCCCAAAACAACAAAAGTAAACTTTCACCCTAGTCTCCAGAGAATTTAGTTTGCCTCCTAAACAAAAACCAGCAAGATAATTCATCTAATTCCTCTTCACGTCAGAAGACAAGGTAGAACACCACTCTGAAGTAATTGCATGAATATGAACAGAGAGAAGTTCTGCTTATGCATTTTTAGCACCATTCTTTGAGCAGCCTGAAGTTTTCCCTAGTATGAGCAAGATCAATCCTGGGGCTGCAGGGGAGCCTCCCTCTGGGCTTTAAGTTGGTCATTTTATTCATAATGAACTGGGGTCCATATTGTCAGCTTTCTAACCTGTCAGTTTGGGTGCAAGAAATGTAGTTCCCTCTCCCAAAAAAGCAGAGAGAGAAAAAAGCAAATCACAATCCTCTGAGTCTTCTAATGTCTTGGCCTTTTTCATTACACGGAATCTATAGAAGAAAGGAGACTCTAGAAGTTTCTAAACATTTGGCAGGACACTCATGGGCTGGTTTTTTTTTTTTTTTGGATTACTATGTATGGTAAGCTAATGATTACATTTATATTTTTTCCAGGAGTAAAAATACATAAATTAACAGGAGAAATATTCTCTTAAACTATTTTTCTATGGTAATTTTAAACAAGATATAATGTCCCAAAAGGAGCAATGCTTGGAGACTGGTATTCAGGTTTAATAATTCCTTTTGTTTGATTTTAAGACCCAGGAACACAAGCTAAGACAATGGGGCTTTTCAAATGATTTTGAAATGTACAAGTGTCATAAAAGGAACAAATGGAAATGCATAATAAGCAACAAACTGTAGGAATCTGAAACAGAAAGGAAAAGCATCAGTTTCATGATTAGTTGGTTTAAGGCTGTAATTGTTCCAGGGAACAATGGAATCCTAGAACTGCCCTTTTGAAAGGTAACTACATTGTCTTGTTTAAAGGATTCTGAATATTTTGTAGCCCTTAATGTTGATTTCTAAGACAGTACTCAAATTCTGCCTCCCAATATTTTATATAATATTAGTATTTTTATAGCTAATAATGTTGAGTTATGTTAAGTAAGTGTTCATATAAAAATTAGAGCACTTTCACTAATATTCTAGAATAACGGAGAAAAATATTTTAGAATCTTCAGGGCATGACTCATGAGAGAATAATATTTCCCTTGATATCATTATATTGTAACACAGTATATTTACCTTGCGATAAGATGTTTTAATTCATTCAACTTACTGCAATTAAACCTGTTGTATGCACTGTACTATTTTAGGTACTGCACATTATGCAAAAGAATTATGAAACATGACACCTGCTCTTAAGTAACTGACCGCCTGCTCAGTAGAAAAAAATCATATATAGGAAGCATTTAATATAACACAGTGAATCTTAGATTGTCTGTAATGTACTATAAAAAATGTTTAAATGGGAGTCAGAAGCTAAAGTTTGTTAGTCCCAGCTCCACTACAACTCTGTAAATAACATACATTCTCTTGGACTCAGTTTAATTATTGGTAAAATGAAGAAAATGGATTTGAATGATAGGTAAATGTCCTTCAGTGATGGCATTTTAAAAATGCCAAAAAACCAAATTATCTAAAAATTCGCATAAAAAGGAGAAAAAGATGAATTCAATAAAAGAGGACATCAACTGGGGCTGGGATGCTGGAGAGGACTTTATGGAAGAAGGGAGTCAATCTGACTTCTTGGAACAGTGGCGTTCATATTATCGCATCCGTTTTCACTGACTCACTGACCATGTGCCCTTGTAGCAGGCGAAGTGGCTGCTGCAATATCTAGAGAGTTGAAGGTGTTTCTAAAAGCTTAAGTAGAAAGTAATTAAAGATGAAAGGTTTTCATGTTTTTCAAAAAGTGTCCATCTTAGTACTTTGCTTTATTTCCATGACATCATCAAAAGGTGTATGTAAAAACTGACAATGTTAGGTAAAGATAGGCTGATAGACAACATGTGGAGAAATGTCAGGGCAGAAACACATTTATACTACTAAAAAATATTGTTATTATAAAGTTTATTCATGTGTGTGCTCATTTCTTTAAGCCTCTTCTTATCATTTTTATTTAATGTTTTGTTTTTTGTTTTTTGGTTTTTTTTGTCATGAGTTCCCCAGTATATATTATTCTTACTATATAAGTACAATGTCTTGGAAAATTTCTACGATGTTCTAACCATCAAAACACTGTGTGATAAACTACCATCCAAAGTGGATGAAGGGTTATACATACTAGTGGACAGGTAGAGCTAACAGTGTATTTCTTTGCTCCAAAAGAATAGCCTAAATACTAAGAAACTTTGACAAAGTAGTCAGCCCCACCAACCGGTGTGACTGTTGCCAAGACATCTCATGATTTCTTGGGCAAGTCCCTCAAGTCATGACTGGAGCACTTCGTAACTTTATGTTGTTCTTACCATCCTCCTTGAGGCTCAATGACCTCAGTATCTGGGAGAGAAAGTTTTAAAAAGGCTGCCATCAACAAGTGTCCAGCATCTCCCAAGAACTTATTATTATCCTAGAGATAAACTTTCCTACTTTCTTTAGTCTTTTTACCTTCATAGAACTAAAGTGAGGGATATAGTCAAGACACCTGAGGAAATGCATTGCCTAAAAGAGTATCAGTTTAAACACACGCTTGGAAAACCCAAACATACAGGAATAAATATAAGACCTTAGACATACATATATTTTAAAATATTAATAACCATTTCTACCTTACCAATAATATTTTATCAAAAATCCAAGGACTATCAGTAGATTTAATACTTCAGTTGATATCTCCAATTCTTTGAGAAACATTGCATTATGCTCTGCAAAGACAAGGGTGTTTCAAGTATGAAGGTATTTTTTTTGTTGTTGTTGTTGTTTTGAGACAGAGTCTCGCCCTGTCGCCCAGGCTGGGGTGCGGTGGCGCGATCTCGGCTCACTGCAAGCTCCGCCTCCCGGGTTCCCGCCATTCTCCTGCCTCAGCCTCCGGAGTAGCTGGGACTACAGGCGCCGCCGCCATGCCCGGCTAATTTTTTGTATTTTTAGTAGAGACGGGTTTCACCGTGTTAGCCAGGAAGGTCTCGATCTCCTGACCTCGTGATCCACCTGCCTCGGCCTCCCAAAGTGCTGGGATTACAGGCGTGAGCCACTGCACCTGGCGAAGGTATTCTTTAATATAATCCATTCTCTTTCCTCCTGAGGCTTTTCATATTTTCTTATTACTATTATATTAAATGTTACTTTCTGTCAGTTATTAGTGACTGAAAAAGTATAAGAGCCATTGATCAATTTGAGCATTTTCCCCGTTGTGGAAAATAGTTAAATGGATAAAAAAAAATTTTATTCTGTTTTATTATTTATGGAGAATATCTCAATGTTTTAGATGTTTTATGTCCCACAGCAATCATTGTTTTAAACTTTTGTTCTCAACACCACTATTTCTTTTTGTAAAAATTATACTTTACAATTTTATTGACTATTCAGATTTACATACTACATTCATCTATTAATACTTTCTCTGCATCCATTGATCCTAATATTCCGTGCTTTGGAATATTATATATTTTATGTAATCACATATATCTATGTAAAACAATTCTGCGATTTGATGCGATGCCGTAATGTTCAAAAACTTCAACTTTATCACCTCTATTTTTCTAAGGAAATAAGCCATTCTTAATAGCACTATGTTCCTCTAAGAAGTCTAATATTAAGTACATATACATAGATAGATGGATGAATTTAAAACATCTAAACATTAAAGAAATAACTCTGATTTCTAATTTAGAGGAGAGAAAAAGTTTTAAATGAGAAATTTAATAAGATAAAAATTAACTTTTTATTTTTTACAAAAGAGAATTTGGTGTTGACTTCCTTTTTCTTCCCTACTTTAGGACAGAAAATTTTCTAGAAAACTTTAAACACTAATTTTCTAATATACCATAAGGATACTACCCATGGTATGAAAGTGACAGCAAATTGATATCTTGCAGTACTTCCTTTTGACAGTAGGACATATATAGAAGAAGTCAATAGACAGAAAGTATCTTGTTTATAACCAAATTCTATTTGTTTTGTAAAATGAAAAATATAATTATTGATACCAATATTTTTTTCTTATCACTAAAACTTTAGCAGTGCATAGCATATCTTGAGTATAAGTAGTTCTTTTTTTTTCTTTTTTTCTTGAGACGGAGTTTTGCTCTTGTTGCCAAGGCTGGAGTGCAATGGCACGACCTTGGCTCACTGCAACCTCTGCATCCCAGGTTCAAGTGATTCTCCTGCCTCAGCCTCCCGAGTAGCTGGGATTACAGGTGCCCGCCACCACGCCTGGCTAATTTTTGTATTTTTAGTAGAGATGGAGTTTCGCCATGTTGGTCAGGATGGTCTTGAGCTCTTGACCTCAGGTGATCCATGAGCCTCAGCCTCCCAAATACTGGGATTACAGGCATGAGCCACTGCACCTGGCCCAAGTAGTTCTTTTTTCTCTGTTATAGAAATAAGTCAAATGCTGTATGTTTAAGGCAATAATTTCCATAAAGAAAACATTAGTCAAACAGGGTTGAGACAAATGCCTGATGTGTTTTCTTGGTTGAAAATAACAATACAGTGGGAAATACACTGAACCATAGGTAGCTTGTATATTTCAACATCTTGCAAAATCAGCTACTCTTTCCATGCACAAATGTGCTACAGCTGATTTTACAAAATAGGCAGCAATGTTTGTCCAAGTACCTGATTCAGCAGCTGCCCACATTTTTTATTATGAAAAATGAGGATTAATTGATGAGGTTGACCTTCCTTCTAAAGAATCATGCTTTTAAAATTTAACATCTTTGTTTTGGTTGGCAACTTAGTATTGCTGAACTTAAATGTTGGTATTTTCAAGTTAGAGAGTAGATGGAGAAGGTAATGTATATCAATTTAAACAACCAAAAAAAAATCATATAGCTAACTTTTCACTACTTTTTACAGCTGCTGTTTACTGTTCTGTTTTCAGTTATGAATTGCAAAATAATTTTAGCAAACTACAAATGTTTGATTTGAAAGTTATTTGACCTTATTTGTTTTTCTTCATTGAGGAAAACTAGGTACTTTCTATGACAATGATTTGGAAAACAGATAAAATTATTCTATAAACAAACTATTGATGTATTTAAAATCCAATGGATATGTTCTGGGGACTGAAAAGATGACAGAGATTAATTAGATATGAATCTCATTTTCAAGGAAATATTGGACATCAGGAGAAAAGGACATATATTCATATCACTATTGTTTCTGCAAATAAATTGCGTTGTCAGTTTAGGCAACTCAGTTCAATTCTGTGATCCTTGATTTCTCTACATATGAGTCCTTATAGTTTGCAAATTCTATGATTCTGTGATATTTTTGAATCTCATAAATGCAAATATATATATATATAAGGAATATTTTTATAATTAAGAAAAGTTCCACTAAGTGTTTCTGAGTCCATGTAACTTTTTAAACTTTGCTTTAGAACAGTTTTCAAATATACGCAAAGATACAGGGGATAGGATAATGAATAGCATATATCTTTTAAGTTAGATGTACTATATATTGTTTCTTTTCCTGAACTATTTTTGTGTAAATGACAGACATCATGACACTTCACTCCTAAATACTTCATTATGCAATGGTGTATTAGTCCTTTTTCGCACCGCTATAAAGAACTGCCTGAGACTGGGTAATTTATAAATGGAAGATGTTTAATTGACTAACAGTTCTGCATGGCTGGGGGCGCCTGAGGAAACTTACAATCATGGCAGAAGGCAAGGGGAAGCAGGTGGCCATAAAGAAAGAGAGTGGGCAGGGGAAGCTGCCACTTTTAAACCATCAGATCTCATGAGGACCTCCTCACTATCATGAGAACAGCATGGGGGAACCATCCCCACTATCCAATCCAATCACCTCCCACCAGATACCTCCCTCGACATGTGGGGATTACAATTCGAGATGAAATTTGGGTGGAGACACAGAGCCAAACCATATCATTCTGCCACTGACACCTCCCAAGTTTCATGTCTTTTTTACATTTCAAAACCAATTACGCCTTTTCACCAGTCCCCCAAAGTCTTAACTCATTCCAGCATTAACTCAGAAGTCCAAGTACAAAGTCTCATCTGAGACAAGGCAAGTTCCTTCTGCCTATGAGCTGGTAAAATAAAAAACAAGTTAGTTACTTCCAAGAAACAATGGAGGTACAAGCATTGGGTAAATGTTCACATTCCAAATGGGAGAAATTGACCAAAACAAAGGGGCCCCATAGAAGTTCACAACTGAGTAGGGCAATCATTAGAGCTTAAAATTCCGAAATGATTTCCTTTGTCTCCATGTCTCACATCCAGGGCATGCTGATGCAAAGGGTGGGCTCCCAAGGCGTTAGGCACCCATTCCTGTGGCTCTGCAGGGCACAGTCCCTGGGGCTGCTTTCACAGGCTGGCATTGAGTGCCTGTGGCTTTTCTACATGCACAGTGCAAGCTGTCGGTGGATCTGCCATTCTGGGGTCTGGAGGACAGTGACCCTCTTCTCACAACTCCAGTAGGTGGTGCCCCAGTAGGGACTCTGTGTGGGGGCTCCAACCCCACATTTTCCTTCCACACTGCCCTAGTGGAGGTTCTCCATAAGGGCTCTGCCCCAGCAGCAGTCTTCTGCCTGAATATCCAGGCATCCATACATGCTCTGAAATCTAGGCAGAGGCTTCCAAGCCTCAGCTCTTGACCTCTGGGCACCCACAGGTCCAATACCACATAAAAGCCACCAAGGCTTGAGGCTTGTACCCTTTGAAGCAACAGCAGAGCTGCATGTTGGCCCCTTTTAGCCACAGCTGGAACTGGAGCACCTGAGACACAGGGCACCAAGTCCCAAGGCTACACAGAGCAGCTGGGCCCTGGACCCAGGCCACGAAGCCCCCCTTTTTTTTCTCCTAGGCCTCCAGGTCTGTGATGGTGGAAGCTGCTGCAAAGATCTCTTACATGTGCTGTGGACATTTTCCTCATTGTCTTGGCTGTTAGCATTTGGCTCCTCATTATTTATGAAAATTTCTGCAGCTGGCTTGAACTTCTCCCCAGAAAAATGAGTTTTTGTTTTCTACCACATGAGCAGCCTTCAAATTTTCCAAACTTTTATTCTCTGCTTCCCTTTTAAACATAAGTTCCAACTTCAAATCATCTTTTTTTGTGAATACATATGACTGAACACTTTCAGAATCAACCATGTCACATCTTGAATGATTTGCTGCTTAGAAATTTCTTCCCCCAGATACCTTAAATCATCTCTCTCAAGTTCAAAGTTCTACAGATTTCTAGGGTACGGGCAAAATTTTGCTAGGCTCTTTGCTAGATCATAGCATGAGTGACCTTTACTCTAGTTCCCAAAAAGTTCCTCATCTCCATCTGGGACCATCTCAACCTGGACTTCACTGTCACTATCAGCATTTTGGTAACAACCATTCAACAAGCCTCTAGGAAGTTCTAAACTTCCCTACATCATTCTGTCTTTTTCTGAGCCCTCCAAATTGTTCCAACCTTTGCCCATTACCCAGTTCCAAAGTCACTTCCACATGTTCAGGTTATCTCAATACTAATTTCCTCTATTGGTCCATTTTCACACGCTATAAAGAACTGCCTGAGACTGGCTAATTTATAAAGGAAAGAGGTTTAATTGACTCGCAGTTCTGCATGGCTGGGGAGGCCTCAGGAAAGTTACAGTTATGGTGGAAGGCAAAGGGGAAGCAAGTGCCTTCTTCACAAGGTGGCCATAGAGAGAGAGGGAGAGAGACAGAGACAGCAGGGGAAACTTCTACTTTTAAATCATCAGATCTCATGAGAACTTCCTCACTACCATGAGAACAGCATGGGGGAAACCATCACCACTATCCAATCCCTCCCACCAGGTCCCTCCCTCAACATGTGAGGATTACAATTCAAAATGAGACTTGGGTGGGGACACACAGTCAAATCATATAAAATGGCATCACAAATCCATCATCACACCTCAGCAAGTTAATAAAGATTTCCTAATACCAGCTGACAGTGAGTATATTTTAATAACTACTCAATTGTCCCCAGTTATGTCTTACAGAAGGATCCAGTCACTGTCTAGGCATTGCATTTTGGTGTTGTATCTTTTTCAGTCTAGACTGGTTTTTCAGTCTCTCTCATCTTGTTTTCTGAATGTCATGGATTATTTTTTCGTGACATTGACATGTTCAAGACATAGATCTCTTTTGCTATAAAATGTCTCATATTATGGATTTAACCTATAGTTTCTTTTTTAAATGTTTTAACTCTTTCTCCAGACTTTTCTGTTCATACTCTTCACAGAAGCAACTTTTTGGAATGTTTGCTGGAAAACAGCATTTAATCATGTGGATGTTGACAGGTTTTTGCAAATGAACACTGGGTACAGGGTTACCATGGTTTACATTCAGGATATATTTGAATTCCCCAAACAGCATGAATTAAAATACTTAAAAGTTTATACTATGGGTTCAGTTATATGTGATTGAAAATTGAGCTTCCTTCTATTTAAAATAGCACTCTGTGATTTGATCGATATCTTCAGTGTGTAGAGTCACAGAAATATGAAGTCAAATTATATGGAGTCACCATTCCTGTTTAATTTCTTCCTCCTCCTTCTACAATCATAGCAGACTCTGTCAGTGCCTTGTCCTAGCCCTCTGATCTTTCAGTACATCATGCATAGTTTTGCACCATTTACCAGAATTTCTCCCACATGATTAAGCTGTTGTCATCCACTGTGGTAGCTGAGTTAATGAGGTCCCCTTATTGGCAAGCTTTACTTCCCTGTGTGATTTCCACAACTCCTTACCAGTGTTCTCACTGTTTCCAAATAAACTGTTTGGACTCAAATCCTTGTCTCAAATTTTGCTTCTAGAAAAATCCATCTCTATTCCAGACGTAGTGACTGTTGGCACAAATCTGAAAGACTAAGATCTGTTTTATCTTTAAATTTGCTCATATGCAAGTCAATCTGCAAAGAACACAGCCCCATGCCCCCTCTTCTCTCTCTGACTGACAGATACTCATCTTCGTTTTTAACATTTAGTTTTATATATATTATATACGTATACAAAGAATAATTCCACAAAGCTCGTTAAAAAAAATTGTTCACCTTCACTTCTCCAATCTCCTGCTTTTTAGAAGCAACTGTTTTTGATGTTTGCAGTAGATTCTTCTAGGATTTGTTGCAATAACTTTTTTGTTGTTGTTTTTTTTTGAGACAGAGTTTCACTCTGTTGCCCAGGCTGGAGTGCAGTGGCATGATCTCGGCTCATGGCAACCTCTGCCTCCTGAGTTCAAGCGATTCTCCTGCCTCAAGGCTCCCAAGTAGCTAGGATTACAGGCCTCCGCCACCACACTGGCTAATTTTTGTATTTTTAGTAGAGACGGGGTTTGACCGTGTTGGTCAGGCTGGTCTTGAATTCCTGACCTCGTGATCCACCCACTTTGGCCTCCCAAAGTGCTGGGATTACAGGCGTGAGCCCCCGCGCCCGGCCAATAACTTTTAATCGTACGATTATACTGGTTTTTCTTGATTACTCGATTTGGGGCATTGTCTCTTCTGTTTTCAGAATGGAAGAAGATGATTTGGCGTCTTTCACTGGCGTTAATATCACACAAATACACAAACATTCCTGTTCCCCAATTCTTCTACTATAATTATATCATAATTTGGTGAAATAAATATATTGTTCTTGTTAGTTAAACTATAGAAACACTACAAAGAACAGTGGTGTATTATGAGTATTTTTCTTTTTTCCACAAAGTTTGGTTTTCTTTTGAAATTGTAAGTTATCCCATATTTTTAAAAATTTGGTTCTATTCAATCAGTAACTTCTCTGAATAAAAAACTGCTAAGAGAATGAAAATACCTGCTGCAGGCCACAAGAAAATGTTAGCAAAACACATACCTGATAAAGGATATTGGACTGGCATCCAAAATACACACACAAAAGAATCTTTTAAAACTCAGCAATAAGAAAACAACAACCCAATTAACAAATGGGTAAAATACCTGAACAGACACCTCACCAAAGAAGATACATACTGATGGCAAATACCCATTTAAAGAGAAGCTTAACATAATAGGTCATGAGGGAATTGGGAGTTAAAACAGGAACAAGATGCCGCTACATATGCAGCAGAATGACTAAAATTCAAACACTCACAACACCAAATGCTGGCGAGGATGTGGAGCAGCAGGAAGTCTCATTTATTATCGATGGGAATGCAAGATAGTACAGTTTGCAGTTTCTTATAAAAGTAAACATACTCTAACCATATAAAAATTTGGTTAATTTTCTATTTACATATCATGAATTCAACCTCAACCCCTCCCCCCACTGGGTAAATTTCTCTCATTGTGCTCTAATAATAATAAGATGTTCCATCACTTTCATCTTGAAGAAATCTATCTCTCCACATTCTCAAACCTGATTGACAGTTTGAGTGTGTATAGAATCTGGGTTAGAAATAATATTTTTCCCCAAAACTTTGAAGATGTTGCTCCAATTTTTTTTTTTAATTCTCTTTGGAAGTTTATAGGACCTTCTTGTTTTTTTCCTGGTTTGCTGAAATTTTGACATTTCATAATGATGAATCAAATGGTTATGAATCTATTTCTATGCATTGTGTTGAGCTTGCATAAGGTACTTCAGTCTGTAAAATCACATTCTTTAGTTTGATAGAAATTGTTTGAATTTATCCTTCGAAAATTCTACCATCTCAATTTTCTGAAGTCTTCCTTTATGAAATTCTTATTCTTTAGATGGTGTGCCTCCTGAATAAGTCCTCTAAATTTATTTTAATAGTTTCTATTTTGTCTCCACATTTCCATGTCTTGTCTTTTCAACTTTCTTATAACATTTTGTTTGCCAAGCCTCCTCCTACCTTGTACATTTAATTTCAAAGCAATTTTAAAATGTCTGTTTTTCTTTTTTTATAATATTCTATTCTTTTATCACAAATGCATATATTTTCTTATTTCTCTGAAGCTACTGTTATTAATTGATGAGTCTCGTTTTTCTTTTTTTCTGGCATGACTTCTTTTGCTTGCATGACTTCTAATATGCTGGCTTTCTTGTTTTCATCTTTGCCTTTCATTTTACATAGTCTCTCAAAGACTAGAAACCTTTGTTGTTAACGTATACCTACAAATGCAGAAAGGGAGAACTGCATGCAAGCTCTCTGTGCTTTGCTAGGTCTGTTTGCTATGGTTCCCACACTGGGTTGGCCAGATTCTCTAGGGCTGGCCAGATTCCCCAGAGAAGGTTCTCTGTGTCCTGCCTGGAACGTTAAAATCTTACTGCCAGCATACTGAGTTTAGTGAGTTTTAAAAAATTGGAATTTCACTCAACATTCATCATGTAAACATGTATTTCCAGTAAGTCATCTCCTTTCTCAATCACCCTAGTGTTTCAGTCCAGAACCCTTTGTTTTGTCATCTCCGGAGATTAAACCTCTGTTCCTGTGCTAGGGAAAAATGAGAGGAAGTAACCTGGTTGTGGGCCAGGATCTGCAGGCCTAACTGCTACTTAATAACAGATTTCAGCCAATGCTCTGTGTACCAACTCCAGGGCCGCTTGGTGTAGCCCATACATGTGCCCTTTGGTGACTCCATGGTATAAATCAGGCCACTTCCAAGCTTTCTCCACTGCTGATGGAAGATCCAGCCTTCCTAGATCTGCTAAGTCAGTTCCCAATTATCTCAATCTATGTGAGTTTATGAACAAAACAGTCCATTTTTCTTACTTCAGTTGTGAATGCCTGTGGTTAATTCTCCATCCCAAACCAGAATGACTTCTACATAACCTGTAAGAAGATTTAACTTGCCAAGTTCTCTGGTAGACCATTCCTGCCATCACCTGCCTCCACTTTGTCCTCTTCTGTATGGTGGAGAATCCTGGGCATCTCTGAATCTAACTTAATGCTTTCCAAACCACATGTCAACTATTGCTTTGTTTGTGTATCTGTCTTTATCCCCAGTGAATACAAAAACCTGGAAATGACGATCAGAGATCATCTTTTTTGCTTAGCCGGTGTTCAGCTCATGGCAAGCCTCTATTATGTTTATTGAACACATTGATGAAGGAATGAAGTTTTAAGAAATTGAGCAAGGGGCTAAAATGAGAAGGGGGATTCAGCTATATTTTAATTCTTACAACTCACTAGTAAAATTTGCTTTCCTGGCTTATTTATGGATGGTTTCACCAGTAGGTAGATGAAAACAGTGGGAATGGAGGAATAAAGAATTCAGTTGCTTGTTATCTACTTATGCTAATGAAAGTAAATACAAAGCCAGAGCACTTTCTGAATTGTTTTGTGAGGTCATAAATTTGCTGCATCTATGTCATCTTGCTAAATTTTATTTTTTACTTTTTTTGATCCCCCCATCTAAGCAGAAAAATGCCCGAAAGAAGAGTTGCCAAATTACAATGTCTATTTCATAGTTGACTATTCCTCATCAATAGTAACATTTTATTTGTTTTAACTAAAGTTCCAAGAAAAATGTGCAGAACCTCTAACATGTGATTGCTTGAAGGTTAAAGAATATGTTCACTTCACAACCTTGAAATAATGTGCTCTGTTTTCGTATTCACCCTATCAGAGCAGAATCTGTCTCCTGAACATCTATGAAAGGAGACTCCCCTAGGAAAAATATTTCATAAATATCTGACCACTCTAAACTTGATCTTTGATGTTTCTACTTCACAGGGAGCTGCTTTTGGTGATGGAGGTGTCGGAAAATTTGTAGTCAAGGTTTTCGGATTGTTCATTTGAGTTACACCAGTTCATTCCTTTTAGTCTTCATGTAGCGGAAGCACTCCACTTTTAGTACTAATTCTGGGAGGTATCCTTACCTGCTAAGCAGAGATAAAGGAAAAAATGATCTAGGATTTTCTTCATGAGAGCAGCACTTTTTTTAGTTGATTCTGCTCAGGAAGAATAAAGTCAGGACACTGTTAGAAAAAATGCCTCTGCCCAGGCTGTACATTTTCCAGGGAATAGTTTTGCCTGACATCACTTGGAGTGACTCCAGGTCGGGGCTAGAGGCTTAGAACATTCTATGTGCACTCTGAATGGTCCCAGAAAGGGACTCTTGATTTGGGAACTCTGGGAACAAAGTAATTATTATGAAATAAGCAACTACACTTGAGATAAATTATATCAAGATTTACTTAACAATAAAAGTGGCGTTTCAACTAATGTGGATTCCTCGACAAGAACGTGATTGTGTCTCTCCCATGAGTAGCTCAACTCTTGCTCTTATGCTTGAACACTTTGTCTTCCCCTTTGTTTATTTCGTCTATTTCTTACTTCCTGAAAACCACTGATGTCTGATTGGATTTCAAGGGAAAAAACAAAAAAACACCGCTCTGGAGGGGTTTGCTTCTCCCACCTCTTCTCTCTGGTCAGGGGTCATCAGGACTTGCTTTTTCTTCTCCAAACTCTGCCTGGTCGAACACCCCAGACACTGTCTTGTCTCCTTCCTATCAGCTCCATTGCCACACTGTGTTCTTCTTCTGTTGTTCCTACTGTCTTTTTATTTCATCTTTAACAGACTTAAAAAAAAAATTCTTAATTACAATTCAAATTTTCTGTAGGATGAAAGATAATACCAATTTACATTGAAAGGGTATTTGTTGCATACCAGACACTGTGGAAAGCACTTTACAAACGTGATCTTAAATCATTTCCAAAATAATCCTGTGTGCAAACGTTGTTTGTCATTTTAGAAATGGGAAAAAAAAATGAGATTCAGCAAAGTTAAGTCTATTCCTCAAGGTTATACAGCTTGAAAGCTCAGGAGCTGGAATTTGACCCTAACTCCACTAAACTTCCAAGTCCTTGATGTTAGATATTTAAGAAAAAAAAAAAAAGTGAGGGTTACCCATAGTTCCATAAGCTGAAAAAAACTATTTTCTAGGATATTTCTGTTGTGCTATTTTGTTTACTATAGTGTGCATAAATGTGTGCATGTTATGTCAGTTTATATATGCTCACACATATATTTATATAAAGGTCTTTCATTATATATATTTAATAGAATAATTCTGTGTCCATTTTTTCGCTTGCAACAATTGTGAAACATTTTCATGTTATTAAGTATTTCTGAAACTAAAATGTGTCCGTTTAAAATTTGTGAAAATAAAATGTGTCCATTTAAAATGCCATCTTTAAGGCTACATAATATCTCCCATTCAGAAATACCATATTTTAAACACTTTTTGACTGACATTTATGTTTTTTCTAATGTTTCATTGTGAAAGACGGTGGTGGTGTGGACATTTGCTTTAGTCTTCTAAGGACATACATTAACCTACCCTCTACGTGTCCTCCTTGGCTATGTTCTAGCGAAAATGGCCAGTTTTCCCTCGTATTAATTTCCCTGTCCATGTTATCTGGTGAGACTGGCCCAGTATATTCAGCCTGCTCTAACTCTGATTGATCTTTATACATGCATACGGAGAAAAAGACTAGTGACATTAGAAAGACTCCTCCCCCCAGAAGACAACCACGCTTCTCTCTGTCTGCCCTCTCCTGTTTTTTTCAACCTCATTTCAGTTAGGCAACTGCAGCCAGGGAGGCCTGGGCTTTTCTTATGTTTGAGCACACCATTAATCAGGCTCTCACCCACTCACTCATGTGTGAAGTGGACTCTGGTGGACCAACAATAAACTGCTCAGCCCCTGAAATTTCTTGTTCACCGCTGCTCCCAAGAATCCACTTCTTAAGAGCAGATTCTACCTGGATATTCTTACGAAAATTTGGATGATAAGATTAAATCAGAAATTATTCTGAAGTTTGAAAAGATTCAAGTCCTAAGATACCTGTAAATACTTTGCTATTTTAAAGGTATAATCCTGGCCCAAAGTGTAGATTTAGTTACTTCTTAAAATTATTTTGAAAAATTAAAAATGTCACCTGTGTCATGTAAACAAGACTAATTGGAGGGAAAGAAATTCCTTATACTATTTTCTTAAGACTTATACCGAACTCCTTATTCTCATTTTTATGATATTTAGGTCTCTGGCAAAGCTTCACAAATTTGAACAAACATACTTACACTTTTGTAAACTGCCTGACTGTAATTCTTCAAACAGAATTGTGGAATGTTTTCTCTCAGAGCACCCAAGGAATATTCTGGTTTGGCACATTACTTTTTTTTTGCCTGGAGTGCAGTGGTGCGGTCTTGGCTCATTGCAACCTCTGCCTCCTGGGTTCAAGCGATTCTCCCATTTCAGCCTCCCAAGTAGCTGGGATTAGAGCTACCTGCCACCATGCCCAACTAACTTTTCTATTTTTAGTAGAAACAGAGTTTCCACTACTGTTGGTAGGCTGGTCTCGAACTCTGAGCTCAGGTGATCCACCTGCCTCGGCCTCCCAGAGTGCTGGGATTACAGGCGTGAGCCACCGCACCCAGCTGGTTTGGTACATTTCTAAGTTCTCTGAACATTACATTCAACTTCCTTATTCCTTATTTAGAATGTTTGTTTTGATACTGTGAGCAACAAGGAAAGATAATATTTGCATCCCAATATAAAAAGTATTTTATTTCTTTCGTATTCAAATATATTTTAAAGGCGACAGTTTTCTTGGTAGTGGGTGTTTGCTCCCTCAGTTTATAACTTCATTAATTTATTGTTAGTATTGATCCCTGTCAACTTCATACCCGATAAAAGTGGAGCTATTACATTAGGTCTGTTGAATGAAATAGCATTTATTAATAATAGTAATAATTCATTATTTCCAATACTTCTTGATCACCATGTGCTTCTCTGCATGCTTTGCATACTTATATCTTCTTAATTTAAAACAGTATTATTCAGAGATGGGATCTCACTATGTTGTCCAGTCTAGTCTCAAACTTTTGTACTCAAGCAACCCTCCAGCCTCGGCCTCCCACACGGCTGGGACTACACGCATAAGCAACCACGCCTGGCTCTGTACTTACCTTTAATCCTCCTGACAGTCCTTCAAAGTCATGAGTTGATTTTGCAAATCCGAAACAGAGCCCGGAAAGTTAAGTGAATTGTCAAGTGTTGTTGCCTGGTTTGGAAGAGACAGAACTATGATTTGAACCCTAAAAGCAGACTAAGAGTTTATGTTCTTTCCCTAACTTTCTCCAGACTGATGTAAATTATCACCTGAAAATTTAAATGCAAAAGTAAGCACAATGCTCTTACCAACAAGGCACAGTAGACATCAATTAAAATTAGTGAACTTGAAGTACAAGTGCCACTTCCTGCTGGCAATCCATTCATTCATTCCACATATTATTTACTGAGCATCTATTATGGGCCAGGTGCTGTGTTGGTTGCTAACATTATGATGGGGAGAACAAGAAGGCATGGTCTCTAGCCTCATGGGAATAAATGTCTTGTGTATAGATAGTGCTGCTATTCCCACATAACTTCTGTAATCTAGGTCCTTGTAATCTGAGGTCACATTAATAAACAAGAGTATACCTACCAGAAACTGCTGGGGTTTCCTCATTTCCTATGGTCTATGCTCCAGCTAAGTGCTCCCAATGACGGCATTGATTCTCATTCCTGGAAAAAAAATTAGAATATTCATTAGAAATATTTTTGAATGTTTGTACTCAGCACCATCCCTCCTTTCCTACTCCATCCTGGTCATGACTTTGTTTTTGTAGGGGGGGGGTCCCAGGCTTCAGTACTATTGAAATACTTCTCAATGGCTTCTATAAGCAGCAATGGTTGAAGACGCTCTTGGCATCCTTAGTAAGCTATGTTGCTTGTAATTTCCCATCAATAATCTATAAAAGCTCTGTGACTGCAGCAGAAATGTACTTAGGATACAAGCCCTGACCACTGCAGCAGGCCTATTTCTGTGGCCCATTTTTTTCTAAGTTCCTGAACCGTTGTTCACATTTCCTTTTCCGAATTTTCTTCATGGATTCCAGGTCTGAGTTGCCTTCTGACTTGATGTTTTCTCCTTTGTAGAGGACTATGTGCTTGCAAACAAAGCAGGGCGTTCCTGGTAAGTCCTGCTCTTGCAAACGAAGCAGGACATTCCTCCCCCGCAAACAGGGAGGACAAAGGAGCCAGTTGCAAATAGCAGACCCTGGGGGCTTGTTTATATGTAAACATCTTGGAAATCCAGAAAGTCAGGGAAAGGTCGGAAAAACAACAATGTGTATTGTGACTTGGTAACATTCCACAAACGAGGGTATAAAATAAAGCGGAGCGTGTGGTTCGGGGCAGCCACCATGTTTGTCTTGTCTTGTGTTGTCTTGTGTGTTCATTCCTTTGTTCAGGAAACACGCAGACCCCAACACTCCTTCTTTCCAGAATCTGTCATTGCTGAGTATGTGGATGTGATTCTGACTTTCAAAATGAGCTTGTGGTTCTCATCTGGACTGACGGCATGCTTGATGCCACCATCTCCCTGGTACTGTCCTTAACCCCAGTCCTTACCGGCCCCACATTCTCTGAAATGATCTGAGGCTATTTAAGATTTACTCTCTTAGCAAATTCAGTATACGATGCAGTATTATTTTGAAGCTATTTAAGACCTACTCTCTTAGCAAATTCAGTATACATTGCAGTGTTATTAACTAGAGTCACTACACTGTACATTAGATCCTCAGTACTTTTTATCTTTTGTTAGGCTGGTGCAAAAGTAACTGCGGTTTTTGCCTTTGAAAATACTGAAGCCTGGGTCTCACCCTTCAAAAACTAAGGCATGACCTGGGTGGGGTAGGGAAGGAGGGGCAGTGCTGAATGCAAACATTTAAAAATATTTCTAATGGATTCTGATTTTTTATCCAGGCATGAGAATCAGTGCAGTTACTGAGAGCGCTTAGCTGGAGCATAGGACATAGCTGAAAGTTTGTACCCTTTGACCACAATGCTCTCACCACAAAAATAAAACAAAAAACCAAAAATGTAACCAGGTGAGATGGTGTTAACTACCTGATTGTGGTAACCATTTTGTGATTATACATATGTCAAATCATCGCATTATGCATTTTTAAATATATACAATTTTATTTGTCAATTAAACCTCAAGGAGGCTGAAAAAAAAAAAGAAATACTATGATATTAATTCAAGCAAGCAAACAGAAAACATCAGAGGCTCACATAGACAATCAGCCCACCACCCTCTCTCTTTTCAGTTTCTCACCAAGACCACACAAGGAGGGACAAGCTTTCCTCTCTCCTGTCCACACCCATGGTCTGCATTTTTCTTTTACAACCTCTTTTCCTTCTAAGAGAACACCTGTAATCCCAGCACTTTGGGAGGACAACTGAGGGGTGCAGATGACGAGTTCAGAAGATCGAGACCATCCTGGCTAACACCGGGAAACCTCGTCTCTACTAAAAATACAAAAAATTAGCGGGATGTGGTGGTGTGTGCCTGTAGTCCCAGCTACTCAGGAGGCTGAGGCAGGAGAATCACTTGAACCAGGGAGGTGGAGGTTGCAGAGCCGAGTTCGCACCATTGGACTCCACCCTGGGCGACAGAGAAGGACTCCATCTCAGGGGGGAAAAGAAAACAAACAAAAAAAACACATTGCTACTCATTTTGATCTGGCGGATTGTATGGTGAGATGCTATTTAATGGGCTTCTAGGCTGAAGGCAGACCTAAGAGCACTGTGCATTTGGCTACAGGTCTGGGATCGGAGTGCTATTAGCCTTGATCTGGGCTGCTCTGGTCACTGCTGTGTCTCCTTCAACTGTTGCGTCTCCTTCAACTGTTGCCTTATCTCAGTTTCTCTGATCCTGACACCGTTCCTAAAATCCAAGGTTTAAAATACCACACTACATATAATGACATATAGTAACTTATGATTGGATTGGGGAAATTTTTTTTTTCTCTCCAGAACTTTTATGCACATAGGAAGAAGGAGACTCTTTCAACTATGCAAGGGGTATATCAAGACATTGTTAAAGTAGCCATAGCGTTTTGAAGAGCCCCAAACAAAGAGAAAGTCCTGGGTGGATCTGAGGGAACGATTTGTTATAATGAACCAGAAATACAAAATTCCACTGAAACTGGAAAAGTTGACAGAATATAGTTGAACTTAGTAAGACCTTCAAGGGAAATAAGGGTCAAAAAAAGAAAACCAATGAATGGAAAAGCCCAAGACTGGTTTGGGATAAACTTGAGGAGAGTCACATTTGAGCATTGGTATCGTCTGACCTCTCCCAGCAGTTCAGCCCCCATTATTCTCCCTTCTGACACATCTGCCAAAACCGGTGCCTTCTTCCTCTATTTTGTAGGTATAAACCAATCCAACAGTACCCCTTTGGGCATGATACAAAGCCAAGAGGAAACTTGGTAAATGTCATACATTTACAAGGGTAGAAAGTACAATGCAACCCAGTAGGCTGGTTGATTATTTATGTGGTGTCAATGCACATGGTAGCAATTTCAATCAAATCAGAGCTGCTACCACAAGTGAGTAACCTCTAACGCAGCCCTGACCTGATGTTGATGTTCTTAACTTACTAAATTATCAATGTTGCAGAATGCGTTTTTGAGCTCCAGATTTTCTAAACATTTTTAAGAGGTTATTAAAGAAGATGTAACAGAAACCTATGTCAGCAGCCTAGGCATTGGGGAGGAACTCTGACTGGTTCTTTCTGGGGCCTTTCTATGGGGACAACAAAGATGAACAAAAGAAATGTTAGCATGTCAGAGCATATGACAAGTGAGAGGAGGCTGAGGTAGGAAGTGGGTGTTCTAGCCACAGACGAATACAATTGTGTTAGAGGAGAAGTCTGAGCAAAGGAGGGGAAAACATCCCCCCAAACAAAAACAAAAAACCAAATCAAAGGACAAAAGGGTTTCATACAACACAGTATCAAAAAGTAAAAGGAACACACTAAATGCGTGAGCTAATGGTAAGTCAATCCACAGCCTATTGTGATAGGCCCATCCAGCGTCAATCAGACTTCTGCTCCTCTGCTGTCCCTATTTTTTTAATTGTTTGTTAGATAATTGACTGACAAAAGAAAATATAGAGAAAGATATCAGCCGGGCATGGTGGCTCACGCCTGTAATCCCAGTGCTTTGAGAGGCCAAGGCAGGTCTATTGCTTGAGCCTGGGAGTTCAAGGTCAGCTTGGCCAACGAGGGCAAAACTCCATCTCTACAAAAAATACAAAATTTGGCTGGGTATGGAGGCGCATGCCTGTAGTCCCAGCTACTTGGGAGGCTGAGGCAGGAGGATGGCTTGAGCTCAGGAGGTGGAGGCTGCAGTGATTCGAGAATGCACCACTTCACTCCAGTCTGGGCGACAGAGCAAGACTCTGTAAAAAAAAAAAAAAAAAAAAAAAGAGAGAGAGAGAAAGGTTTCATAATGGTGGAGAGCAACTAACAAGAAGGAAGCAGCAAGGTAGAAAGAGAACTCTGGAGCCTGACAGATGAGCATAAATCTGGTTCTGCCATGTCCTAGCTTTTAGAGGCTAAACTTAATCCCCGAGTCTTGGGAATTCTTTTATTTTTCATGTACTCCCTTACAAAATGAATAAAGCTTTCTCATGGGCCTGTAGTAAGGATTGGCAGTGATATGGGCAAAGCATTTGATTCAGAGGATATATATTAGGGTCTTACATGCAAAGAAATTAAGGCAAACTAAAATTATCTCAGTTAATAGGATGAGGGTAGGGGTTGACCTTATAGGAACACAATATTTTTTTAAATGAATTTACAAAGTTCTGAGCTCTCTTAACTTGGATACCCAATTTAACGTCACAGCAAAGATATAAAAATGAATTTAAAAATCTGTGGTAAATTAAAACTTTTATAAAATTTGAAGGTATTATTATAATTCTGCTATTAAAATAACTTGTCCATGAGTCCCATGAGTCACAAGGCTGCATATGCCCTTGGTGGTCAGCAGGCATAGAGAAAAATATATCATGCATACATGAGAAAATCTAACCTGTACACCGTATTCAAAAGTAACCACATTATTACGAATACCACATGTACCAACTCTTATGAAGTTTTATACATATTGTATTAGTTTCAGGTTTGAATTTTTTAGCCCTTTAGGCTTTAGGTTTTGTATATTTTTTGTAGGCCCATACAGTCTTACGGGTCCCAGGTCAGCTGCTTAGAGTGTCCCATGAGGAATATAGCTCAGCCTGCATGCAGGCCTGTCAGAGCCTGGAGCACTGATCAGGACATAGCCAGCCAGGCTGCCTTGTCTCCTCTGCAAAGGCAATCTTCTCCTAATTCCAGGGCTCTACCTTTGCAGTAAATGGGCTATTCGCTGTTTCTGCTTCAGCTGCCTATTGTGTTAAATAATGCTTTTGTTTTTCATCTCTGAAGTTCAAAATTCCAGAGAAGGATCTGGTTGATTCCACTGGTCCAATATTCAACACCATGATAAACCGAATTCTACAGTCAGGACCAATCTAGGCTGTTGGTCAGCCCACAGTTTGGCTGCCCTCTGGACATTTGCACCCTCTAGGGAGGGAGTGTCACATGGAAAAAAGCAGAGAGAACCAAGAGTAAGGAAGCCCTTGGCAGAGGCCTGAAGCAAGGACAATACTATAACAGACAGTTTCTTGCTTGGCCCGTCCAATACAACATATGCTCAATAAGTTGTTGAAATTATCCTAAATATTAAGTATTTCAGAAAAATTCCTGGGGAAAAATTATAAGGCAACCCAATAGTAAGCAAACTTATGATCAGGGAGAAAATTAAACTGAGACTAAAAAGTAAGAATGTTATTTCATAATTGTTCAATGAATAATGTATTTTGTAGGTGCCGTGAGTTTAAATGAGGAAAGAGTTTTATAGGCAAGAAAGGTCTTGCTTAATGAAGGAGGGAAATGAGCTTTATCTTGAAAAATGAGTATGGTTATTAAGGCAATGAGAACACGTGAAAGAATTCTAGTCAAGGGGCAGTCTATGAGCAAAAGAACAGAAGTCGCAATGAATAAGTCCAGCTGGTGAAACGCCATAGAGGGGTGTTCAAATGAAGATGGTTAAATTGGGAGACATGTGGAAGATGAAAGTGGAATGGAAGGTAAAGGCCATTTGTGGAGTTATTTATATAATTCAGTAAGGAGATTGAGTTTATATTGAAAGTAAGAGTTTTTGAAGGCTTTAGGGCAAAGAAATAGTGAGATGGTATTGTTTTAAGAATCTAGTTTTTGTTGTTTTGTTTTTAGAATTATTCGGGGGATAAATAGATGAGAACTCAGAAAGATGAATTTTTAAACATAGAATGGGAGAAAAGAAATAAATGTGAAGGGCGTTGGATACTAGATTGGCTATGGGGAGCCAGGAAGATGAAGGGAACCAGACGCAGTGGCTCACACCTATAATCCCAGCACTTTGGAAGGCTGAGGTGGGTGGATCACTTGAGGTCAGGAGTTTGAGACCAGTCTGGACAACATGGCGAAACCCCATCTCTACTTAAAATACAAAAATCAGCTGGGCTTGGTGGTGGGCACCTGTAATCCCAGCTACTCTGGAGACTGAGGCAGGAGAATTACTTGAACCCAGGAGGCAGAGGTTGCAGTGAGCCAAGATCCAGCCACTGCCCTCCAGCCTGGGTAACAGAGTGAGACTCCATTTAGAAAAAAAAAAAAGAGGAGGAAGAAGAAGAAGAAGATGAAGGGGTCACATGATACTGGATATCTCAGAACAATGATGCCATCATCAACAGAATGGGCTGCATCCGGAGGAAGCAGCATTTGTTTGGCAAGTCCAGGTCAAGGAATATGTGTCAAAGCAGTCTTACTTATGATGTAAAAAGGGCAAAACCATGATGAAATACTTGTTAGCATATGGAACTAAACTGCTTGAGGCAGTGACATATGAAACTGACACAAATAAAGTATGAGAAGTCCTCAGAAAATTGTGGAGTGGGCAAAAAGTGGCAGATGAATGATGCTGTGGTCAGATAAGATAATGCATTCAGGTGAAGGAGATAAAAACTGTAATTTTAGCATGGTGAGTTCGCTCATAAAAATGTCACTTCTGCTATATAAATTTGTAGTTTCAATATTCAGGGGGTTAATTGTACCAAGTCATTGTTGCCACCTAAGCAAAGGACATGGGGATTATTGCTGGCTGCTTCATGAAGACCTTAAACCAATATGACATTGGGAAAAACACTAAAAATTTAAAGATTATAAGAAAAAAGTTTAAAGAACTACTGAATGTAAATATATGTATTTATATATTTTATATATACTTATATATATCTATATATATACACACACATACACATGCATATATACTATGATAGCTGTAGAAGATTTAGGTTTCTTTATTTTTAGAAAAATATATGAGATGTTTTAAAGTTCCTTTAAAATAACTAATTCCCCTGATGGACTAAAAATGAGTCAGTCACAGCCCCAATCATTGAGAAAATTACTATTTAGTAATAAGAGCAAAAGCCTGGACGATTAAATTATACTAAGCCGTGATACAAAATATATCAGAGGCATGCAAAGATTACCACGATAGACGACAGGATGGAGCAATTGACTTTGCCCCAGGAAGTCAGTAGAAAACAACCGGAAGATTAAATATTTGAGTTGAGACTCAAAGAATGAGCTGGAATTTTCTGGGTAAAAACGTGTGTTAAGTCTTCCAAGCACAGAGAGTAGGGTCTGCAAAGCTGTGATGTCATAAAGAAGCGGGGCAGATTGACTGAGCGGTGAATTTGTTATTCTTTGTGCACAAACTATAGGAAAGGAGAATACTGAATGGGGGCCAAGAGCAAGAAAGTAAAGTGAATCATTGTGAATAGGCTAGGTTGTGCAGCAGGAACAGACACCCCCACATCTCAGTAACTTGAAACAAGGGTTTATTTCTCACTCCCATACATAGCCATCACAGTCAGCTCAGACTTCTGCTGCTCATCATCCTCTCTCTAGGGCCCGGGCTAACAGACCCCCCACCACCTAAATGCTGCTAGAGACGATGACAGGGAGAAAGAGACGTGGCAAGTTGGTCACTGGTTATTTAAAAAACACTCACTGGCCAGGCACCATGGCTCACGCCTGTAATCCCAGCACTTTGGGAGGCCGAGGCAGGTGGATCACCTGAAGTTGGGAGTTCAAGACCAGCCTGACCAACATGGAGAAACCCCATCTCTACTAAAAATAAATAAGTAGCTGGGCGTGGTGGCACATGCTTGTAATCCCAGCTACTGGAGAGATGGAGGCAGGAGAATCATTTGAACTTGGGAGGTAGAGGTTGCAGTAAGCTGAGATCGCGCCATTGCACTCCAGCCTGGGCAACAAGAGTGAAACTCCATCTCAAACAAACAAACAAAACACTCTCCAAAAGTGAAAGAAATCTCTTACTTTAAATTTCATTAACCAAAACAATGTACATGGACATACCTAACTTTGAAGAGGAGCGTGTGCCCTGAAGCTTGGTAAACAGCACTATTGACCACCACAGTAGCTTTTCACAAGAAACTGGCTAATCTTATTGGTTACAAGCAGATCTGTGCATGAGAGGAATGACACAGTTCGGTTTCTTGTATAAGGAATTATTCAACCAGCAGAGCAGAAATCAACTTCATCAGTGATTCATGAATTGAGCATTCCTCAGAATTACCTGAAGCACTGGTTAAAAACACAGACTGCCAGGCCCCTCACCCACTTTCTTACTCAACAGGTGTGCGTGGGACCTAGAGGTTTCTATTTCTAGCAAACGCGATGCTAATGCTGCCCTTCTTGGACCACATGGTGAGTACCATGAAATGGAGGAATCAGATACCAGAGTTATTGCAAATGTTTGATGGTAAGGCAATGGGTAGGATGAGAGTAGCTGCAAGGTGACAGGAGAGTCCATATCAGATCGGAGAGATGTGTTTCAGGTTGAATTAACAGACTCTTATGACCCTGGATGTTAGGGAAGAGGATGAGAGCTTTGAAAATGACCACAAGATAAACACTTTGGGTAGAAAATTGCCCCATTAACCAAGGTGAAGACTAGAGTAGCAAGGACAAGCTTAGGCAGGCATGGTAGGGAAGTGGGGGATGGAGTGGAAAGAAAGAAAGGAGTCCAGTTTATGACATTTTAGCTTTCAAGTACTTAAAGGCATCCAGATTTGATATGTCCACTTGGCCACGGAAATGCAGCTCTCGATCTCAGAAGAGGGCTAATACCTGAAGGTAGAGACAGAATCATCATGACTTGATGAGGCTGAAGTCATCGGATAAAATGAGGACATCCAAGAAGGGTATTTGAGAAAGGCAAAGAACCAAGTGTAGAAGCCTGAAATGTCCCGATAATTGGATAACTCAAAAGGATGTTGAGAAACCAGAAAGGATAATAAAAATGAAAAGTCTGAAAGATAGAAGAACTAGCAGAGAGCTAAATTTCAGGAACTAGGAGAGGAGAGATTTCAAAATCAGGGAGTTCTCAGTGGTGTCAGATATTTTAGAGATCAGACATAGTGATGACCAAAAAAAAGACCTGCAATAATTGTGTAGTTCATTACTATTTCTACCGAGACCCTAATTCAGCTGTTGGATAGGATGTGGACTTCCCACCTACCATTACTTGGATTTTTTTTGTCCTTATTCTTGAATTAATCAAGGAAGCCTCTATAGCCAGCAGGTTCATCCTTTAAAAGCCGAGGCCACCCCTGAGGAATGAGCACTTTTACAATCACAGACACCTGAAGAAAGTTGTCTTACCCTCTTGGCAAAGGGAGGGATGGAGAAAAAAATGGGATCATTCTAAGCCTTTACTCAACAACACTGCAAAGGCTGCTAGAAACTGGAGCTGAAAGTATGCTACACCTGGGGCCTATGGTTATGTGTGTGCAAATGATGTCATTGTGCAGGCCTTCCTTTTGCTTCAAGATTCTGACACTATGAATATGAAGCATTGATATACCTACTTCTATTCCCAGGTCCTAGTTGAATCTTCAACCCTGAACTTAATCTCTGATTTCTCTTCTTGCTTGGCTAAGATCTCTATGTATCTACTTGAATCTGTATATCTAGATAGATCTTCACTGGGCCTACCACTTGCCTTGACCAGTCAACATGGCTCTTCAGTTCAGAAGCAGAGAATTGCTAAGGTCATCTCGGGTCATCTGTGTACTACATCCCACCCACATGCCACTCAGGCACCTTTCCCTACATGATCCAGCCTAGGCCTAACCTCTGCCTCTTCCTTACTCTGACTAAACTATGCCCCCTGTATCGCCCAGGCAGTTGAGCCAACCAGATACAAAAGCTGTGACTATGTCACACACTTTTATTGATGAAAGAGACCCAAATAGATCTTAACAGCTCAAACTAAGCCTCAATGACCATGAATAAGATAAGTTGTGCCTTATTTGTTATATGTTTTTTAAAAACATATGTGTGGGCAACTTCTATTTCATTTCAATTGAAAGAGAAAAAACTATTATTTCTTGGACCTTCATCAAAATATCGCCAGTTTGAATCGCACTCATTTTTTTTTGGTTTAAAATAGGGAAAAACATCCACAAATGATAAATAAGTAAGAATACATCGACTGTTGTTGTGAAATTATCTTAGTCCTTTATCTTTTTCAATCAAAATGACATAAATGTAAGAGAAACAACTCCCATAATAGTCACTAATTACAAAAGAGCAAAGAAAGAACACAAGACGTTAGGTCCAAGGCTTTTGTTCCGGATGTCTCAGGGACTCTGGGCTGCCTACACCTTTATTTTCTCATCTTTCCCAGGGAAATTCAGATACGATTATTTGATGTGATTCTTTCACCGCCTTTTCATCTCTTACGTTCAATTACAATTTTTATGAAAGAATATGTAAAAATAAATTCTGAACTCATTTTATCCTTGCATCTTATCTTACAGACTGAATGTGAGCAGTACCTGCTCCATAAATAACTCACTGAATCATTTGGACAAAAAAAGTTCAGCAAAATAGTTGACTGCTTTATGATACAGATGGCATCTGTCTTTTAGATAACTGAAGTATTTAAATTGAGTAGTGAAAATACCTGACAAATCTTTTTCAGACTAATACAGCAGAGAAACCTGGAATAACATCTAAGACATCAGAAGTTGTTTTTAGACCTTCAAGATTTTCTTTTATTTAGGGGGTAAACCATTGTGCCTGTCCCTCTCCTCTTTCTCTCTCTTATGAATTCCATCTGCTTATAAGTGTCATTGCTGGAGCTTGCAAGGAAACACTTTTGATTAGCACTAAAAAGGTCTAATGTTTGAGACCTTGAATGCAAGACTTCTGATAAAAATAAACTTCAAGGTCTCAGAATACTCTTATCAGATCAACCGTATGGTCCCAGAGTAGGTTGCTTAAATCTTCTTGGCTAAGCTTGAGAGTGCCAAGCTTAATACCTACAGGCTTGCAATCTTTTTGAATGTGATTATAATTCAGCACCAGCTTTGCATCCTGGATAAAGGTTCCCCTTGAACACAAAGTATGTTACATGCTTGTGTGCTAGTGATCAAAATACTCAGAGGATTATGGCACTTGCTGTTCTTAAACCTCCAAAATGGTGTTAAAATGCTACATCCAATCAGCTAAGCTGTAAATTAAATTTTTGTAGATTGAAGACATAGTTTTATTTCATATGCCAGAAACTCATTTCAATCCTAGCATTTCTGTTAGCACATTGCATCTAGCAGCATAACTCAAGAGGTTTAATGAAAGTTTAAAAACAATCTGTTGCAGATTTTGTGCCTAATTTATTTTTAATTGCAAATTGTACAACACATTATTGCCTGTGAAAATAGAAATTTAATTTCCTTCCTGTTTTTTTTTCTTTTTTTCTTTTTTTAATAACTCTAATGCAACCTCAGAGAGGAAACAGGCTTCAACATGTAGTTTTCTGAGTTTTATTTCTTTATTCTTAGATTCTTGATGTGCACTCTTTGGAAAACATACCTCACACCATTTAGCATTATCCTTCAAACACACTCTCGTGCTTTTAGAATGTTCTGTGTGGAATCCCATAAGAAGGTTGCATTTACACAATTATTGCAAATGTATAGCACGCACCGCGGTTACAGCTTCGCTCCATTGCATGTGAAAATCCTCCTGACTATATCTGACAGTTGACTCCTGCTAAGAGTGTTCATATTCATACTTAGAGTTATTATAGATCGTGAAACTGTGCTGGTGATGGCATAAAAGCACACATGAGATACCTTGAATTACAAGGAAAGCTGGAGAGTTGGTAAAAATTAAATGATCTGTCCCGTGTTTTTGCACTGATAGAACAAAGTCATTTATTAGCATGAAGTTTGTTTTCTAATATGACCTTTAATTTTTTTAATTGGTCTTCTCCGGAAAACCGTGGAGAAAAAGAAAATCAAACAAAAACACTCACTCTGGTCTTTTCTTTCGGAAAGTTTTGTCACACTCTGCTGCTTCTGGTAGTTTGACTTTGGACGGGAATCTGAAATGAAGCTTGATATCAGTGCTATCAAGTGATTCTAGGAAAATGTCAAAATACAAGCGAAGAAAACAAAGGCCTTTTGTGCTGGATTTGCATTCCCTTCTGAAATCTTTGGCACTTTACATCAGAAAGGGAGTTGTATTATTTATTTCAATTTCCCGACTCTCTGTTCTTCCTCTGTCCTTAGAGAGTGGCCATCGGCGCACTCCCTGCAGCCTTTCCCTGTCCTTGCTGGGCATTGTGTCAGTGAAGCGAGCTGTCTTCAAAGCTAGTGACAAGTGCAGGGCTGCCTCTTGCCAGAGCGGGGTGTGCTTGCATGTCGCCACCAGGTCTCCTTTCCTGCAAGACAGTTCTCTCTGTCTCCACGAGGCCCAGCTTCCAGTGACGGCTGGATCAATGTGATGTCTTGTTTTGGGTTGCTGTTGTGAGCAGGTACATTAGACAACATCACAGTCTCCAGAAGGAACACTTGTAGTGAGTGAGTGCCTTGACCTCCTGTAAGACATGATAGTTCATATGCAGGTAGGACTTAGGTCTTGGGTAGAGGAGGTGAACTGAAACTGCAATATTTGAGCACCTAAACTGCACTGCCACTGAGAATTAAGCAGACTAAAGATCAGGAAAACGATTTGGAAATAACCAGCGTGTAAAAAACCTAATATACCTCTTCAAGTTGAGAGTTCTGATTGTTTTAAAGTAGTGTACTCACATTGAAAGATCTGATTCGTGTAAATGTTACCATCTATAACTGTTTCTCTAAGACGTTTTGTGTTTTTATTTTACATTTTTAGAAGATATAAGCCTGCTATATGATGATTTTTCTCCCTTCATGCACCATCCATTAAATTATTATTTCTTAAGATATTTGCCGCTTTGCAGCTTTGCCATATTGGTTTTGATTATAGCAAAACATTGATACAAATTATTCTTAAGGAAGTAAATATAGAAATTTCAAATAGATAAATTACATTTCTATGTTATGCAAGAAAAAGTGCTGATTACCTATTGTATTTATATAGCAGAAATAGATATATATTATTTCATAAAAGAGATTTGATGAAACCGGATACCTCTGAGAAACCAGATTAAGAGAATGGGACAGCCATGTCAAAGAAAGTTTAGGTGGATGCTATTGAGGAAATGAATGAAGAATGCATGGATAGCGTCAGATGCCGGAAGCATTCAGGATCTAACACTGTACAAACCATGCTGATACAAGCAGTATTTATTCATATACAGATCACTGTGGCAAAACTCAGTTGCCTTACTAGGACATGAGCTTGCACCTGCTTTGTAAATTCCTGTCGGAGACTGAATGACAGGTTTCCAGAAAGAAGGTGCTTATCCTTCTTTCCTTCCTTCCTCCTTCATTTCCAGAGGTCAGAGCACTGTACGTACAGGCAGGTAGTCATCTGAACAGAAACTTTGGAGGGAAGTTTTGCTGGTGAGCGTGAAGGCAGCTTGAAGTTTCAACTGTCTCAGCTTTTTCCAGCTAGGTCGATGCTCTCTAATTCTCGATCTTTTTCTTATTAAAGGGACACTCATCTCTTTTCTCTATACCTCTCTATAAACTCAGTTTAGCTTTGAAATACTTTCAATGCATGGACACGCACACACACACACACACACACACACACACACAGTAACCCTCGCTGGACTGGAGATGCCAGGAGTGCATTTATAAGCTTTGAAGTTGCCACAGTCGGCTGAAGAGGAATATATCTTTCTTTTAATCAGAATATTCAGAATGGAATAGATACAACCTTATTCAGGTTGGAAGATGGACCTGAATACACCTATCCCTTGCTTTATGAATTTACAATTTTAACTCATTCCTGAAAACCTTCCATTAAATTAAATTTCTAAAAAAGAGTTAAGTAAAAAATAGTAATGTCTTTTAATTTGCTTAGGTAAACTTATGATACATTTTATGCCAAGTAAAGATACTCCAAGATTGTTCACAGTTTTAAAAAATACATTAATTGAAAATAAAAGCAAGCAAACTTTTATCAGTAAAAATTTGGAACATAAATTTTCAAATTTTATATATAATTTGTATACAAAAGGTATAACAAGAGTGTATGATAATTATTTTTATTTGCTAATTCTGAAACTATTTTAGAGCTCATGGATTTTTTACTCCTAAACTGAACTTTAAAAATAAAATTTTAGTCAAATAAAATAAAAAACACTATGTTAGTAAAGTATAGGAGCCCTTTGAAATACTTGGAAGTAGCACATGCATATCGGACTGAAAATTTGTGAGAATGTTACTCTTCACCTCTCTTACAGACATGATCTATGCAGAGCAAAAACATTTTGCGTTCATCCAAACATGGCGTATGATTCAAATGTATTCTACCTTTGCCTGAAACCCTAATGTCAAAATATCACTTTTTAGAGTGTATTTACTTAGTGTAGAGTTTTGTTTTTGTTTTCTTAGGTGTTTTTATTTTTACTTTTGGTGATGAAGTAGTTATAATGAAAAAAGATACCATCCAAAAGTGGGATGACTTTGCAAAAGCCATTATGGCAACAATAAAAAAGTAATTAACTGATGGCATTATGTGTGGTGAGCTAAGTCTGTATTCTGAATCTTGTATGATCTAATTTGTCTCCTGACACAATCTTTGAAGCAATTAGAGATTTCTGGGATCTTATGCCACAGTTAGAACCTCCCACAGTGGAATATTAGAACTGGAAGATATCTTGGAGACAACTGTCTAACATTCCAGTTTTACAAATGAGGAAACTAGTGTTTAGAGAAATTAAGTGGTTTGGCCCATGTCATAAACCTCAAAGAGGCAAAGCCAGATTTTCTCATTTTGTCTTCTGCTGTAACTGAACTGACTCTCAGAAATGATGGCATCTGCATCCTGATCACCAGCTCCTGGGATCTAATAGGGGAGAATGTAACGCATCATAGTTCAAGTCAGGCTTGACGTAGGTTGGAGAATGAATTGAACTTTACATCCTTGAAGGTGGAATATTTTTGACCCTTTGAACTATATTATAGCTAAAACATTGGGTATTTTTGACAAAAGTCAAAAACATGATTTGAAAATAATCTTTCAATACACCATTATAACAAGCCTTCCCACTGGGCAACAAAATCAAATTAGCTTGTTTTGAAAAAATGAAACAACTCTAAGAACATGTCACATCAACTGCTGAGGTCTGGGTCATGGGTAATCACTCGACTGTGATCACTACATTCTGCATTCTGAAAAGTAATGAGGAATAGGCACAGGAATCAGATATGGATGTAAATAAGATATAAGTGGCAAGCTGGATACGAGAACATGGCTGGGACTTGAGCCTCTTGCTATATCCTCGCCCCATCTAGAGCTTCAGATAAATGCATGGGAACAGTTGCAACTACATAGCAAACCTTTGGCCAGATGTAGAGATTTCTGGCCTGCTGGCAGGGCTGGAAAACCCTGCCCTCACCAGTAGGAGTCAGAAGAAATCTTGCAACCTGTGCACAGAGAGAATGTAACAGAACACATGAGGCTGGAATACAGGTGTGCCTAAGTGATGAGTGAGTAAGAGAAAAGGCAATGCTTCTTCCCCAGTATCTGCAGGAGGCTGGTCATCCTTTTTAAGAACTGAACCCGGAAATGGGGGAGACAGTGAAAAACATTTTCCAAATGCCTGCTACCCTGGATTACAGGCTGCTTGTGAGCAGGAAGCATTCATCAGTGCAAGAAACATGCACTGAATGTCTAACATGGTCCTAGTACTCTACCTGATGCCGAGTATATAGAGGTGAGATTCAGATAGAATCTGTGATCTCACTAGGAAGCAGGTTCACTAATAACCAATCCCAAGGGAGGACTTCCACCATGTGGGTGATGGCAGAGGTTATGACTGTGCCAACCACCGGGAATAGGAGTTGAACACTTGTCTCCACTGGACCTGGGCTGCAGTTTTGCCAGTTGTCTGAGTCTGGTGAAGCATAATACACTCACATGCAACAGGTTTTATATAAAGCAGATTTATTAGTTACTGCTGGGCAGGAAGAGGCAAAGACGCCCAGGATCCATTGTGAACTGGTTTCCCAAGACTCATGAAAGCCGCCTGGGACAGATGGGGGGGCCGTTTTATGCATCTCAGGGGCTGGCCACATGACTCGCGGGGAAAGCCTTGAGGACATTCTGCTCCTGGGGAGACAGGAACAAATCTCAGCTCCCCTAGCAGTTGCTCCCTATCTCAAGATGTTGCATTTCCTCTGAGGAAGACAAACAAGGCTTGGCTATTTCTGGAAGTTCTTCCCTATCTCAAGATACCGTATTCCTAGCACATTCTACAGTTATTCTTTTTTTTTTTTTTTTCTTTAGAGACAGGATCTCACTCTGTCACCCAGGCTGCAGTGCAGTGGCATGATCATGGCTCACTGCAGTCTCAAATTTCTGGGCTCAAATGATCCTCACACCTCAGCTTTCTGAGAAGCTGGGACTATAGGTGCACACCACCATGTCTGGCTTTTTTTTTTTTTTTTTTTTTTGGAGAAACTGGGGTCCCACTATGTTTCCCAGGCTGGTCTCAAACTCCTGGTCTCAAGGAGGCCTCCTGCCTCAACCTCCCAAAGTGCTGGAATTATAGGCTTGAGCCACCATGACCAGCCTGCAGTTATTCTTGAGAACTACAAATGAGAAAGGAAAGAGAAGTGAGTCAGTCCAATGCCACCTGGAGAATTGTCCTGCACTCATGGAATATGGCTAAGAATGTGTGTTTCTAGTAATTCCTTTCTCCGTATTACTGTATCTTATACAATGGTCAGCTCAGCCACTGCAATGAAACTAACTACCTGGCCAATCATCATTCTTTATTCATTCAACAAACGTTATGTTGTTTGACCAATATATGCTGTGTACTGTGATGCAATTGAACTTCATATTTTTTCTGAGAATTATGTTTCACACTAAACAACAGTATGAGGAAGGCAGAAGGAAATAAAATGAGATTCATAAATAGAAAGCTGATTTGAATGAGTACTTTCAAAATAAAATGTTATTTATAAACACATGCATGTACACAAACTAAGACCAATGAGAAAAATGTCATGTTTCCTACATGCAGCTCACTGATTTTTAGTTACAATAACCAGTAAATGTTTCTTCTTGTTCTAACCAATGAATATTCGATATTGTGATAACTTGTTATTTAAAGAAGACTTTTTTTTTTTTTTTTTAACAATTTCACTTGTCCTCATGATATTACACTGATTATTTACTAAGTAAAAAGCATCCTTCCAATTTCTGGAGATCTATCCTGTTTTTTTTTTTTTTTTTTTTTTGAGACTGAGCCTTACTCTGTCGCCCAGGCTGGAGTGCAATGATACAATCTTGGCTCCCTCCAACATCTGCCTCCCAGATTCAAGGGATTCTCCTGCCTCAGGCTCCCGAGTAAATGGGATTACAGGCACCTGCCACCACGCCTGGCTAGTTTTGTATTTTGGGTAGAGATGGAGTTTCACCATGTTGGCCAGGCTGGTCTCGAACTCCTGACCTCAGGCGATCCACCCGCCTCAGCCTCCCAAAGTGCTAGGATTACAGGCATGTGCCTCTGCACCCAGCCTATACTTTTATATACATAACAAAAATAGCAATTTGTTACAAACATTAGTTCATACAGAGATACAGTGAAAAGAGGTTTCCAAAGATGTGGTTTAACCTTGGATTTGCTACTTCCTAGTCACAACTTTAGACACATCATTTTAAACTCTCTGAGTCTCAGGGATGTAGAATAATATAATGAGTTCAAATTCAGGCCCTTGAAATATCTCACCTAAGGAGGAATGTCCCAGGAATAAATAGGAATTTCTGAGATCACAGTACATGTCTGCAATTGCTTGAGAGATATAGTTGCTGGGTTAACAAATAAAAACACAAGGCAGAACAGCCTCCCCTTACTTCCAGACCACCTTCAAATTCTAGGTATTTGTATTAATTTGACCTTTTATGCATAGCTTAAAAGTATGTGTTCTAAGTGGTTCAAAGAAAATAAAACATGATTCTTTCTTTTAACCAAATGAAGACCTACACAGAGAAACAAGATGCCATCCTATGCATGAAATAGCTGATAACACAAGGCTATGTGGAATCACTGAACAAGTATTGCCAACTGAATTTGAGTTATAAGGGAAAAATGATGTCTCAGTGACTTCTAATCTCTAATCTAGCCTCTTTCACAAGCTGTTAACTAGACTCTATGAACTCCAGTTACATCTTCTGTAAAATGTGGTTAAGTACATATACACCATAAGGAAGGTATGAGAACTGAAAGGAAGAATTCAGTAGAGTACTTAGAATCATGTTCCCAAGCAGTTGATGCTAAGTAAACGTCAATTTCTCTTCCATCCTTTCTCTGTACTCATTTGGCACAATAGGATAATAATATTTGTTCTGCCTACCGTAGAGAGCTACATTGAGAATAAAATGAGCTCATATTTGTGAAAACGCTGGATGTTATAAGGACTTCAACAAATCAGAGGTGTTATTACTGGTAATAGAATTCTTGAACTCATTATGCCAAGAGACTTTACCTAAAAATATAATTATACTCCCAGAGACATTACATAGTCACATAAATGACAGGAGCATAATGAACTGCCACCTAAACTGGGTTCCAGCTAGTATTAGTCTTTGTGTCGGGAAGAACAAATGCCCCCCTCCACAACAGCTTGGGGCTGGGGGTAAAGACTCCTGGGTCTGGATTCAGGAGAGCGAGAGTTTAACACTTCCAGACTTTATATGCTCACACGCAGGTGACAACATGCCTTAGAAGGCAGGATGAGCATAAGAAGCTTGTGTTTAACAGAGACTCTGTGTTGATGATATGTAGGGTACTGATTTTAGAGTCATTCTGTCTGCGTCCAAGTTCTGGTACCACCACATGCTATATATTTTTGGTCAAGGGACCTCATTTCTCTAAACCTTAGAATCCTCATTTAGAGAGTGGGACTGATCATTATACTTGCTGCTGGAGTATTTGAAGGATAAAATGAACATCTGGCCCCTGATAGGTGTGCAGGGGATTTTAGCTATTATTATTCTTATTTCTAAATAAGTGGAAAATATAGCACAGTCTTTTGTGCATTTATAAGAGAGCTAAATAAGTAATCGCAACCAAAAGAATAGGGATGGTGGTATGTGCTCCCTGCCTCCCAGTGCCTTATGGAGGAGGTCAGTCTTTGAATAAACAGTGGACTAGACTTCCACAAGAAGATATAACCAATGTGAAAGTAGAAGGATACCCAGTGGACTGAAGCTAGACAAGAAAAGCTGTGTAAGATTTAGGGAAGCCAATACTAGAACTTCGGTAGTGAGCAGAAAAAGGTGACATGGCAATATGTAGACTATGTAAATACATGTTGGGACTCATATTTCTCTCTCAGATTATCTGCCCTGTCTATCCGAAGTAACTATCTTCCATCAAAATACATGAAATAAAACAGCGGCATCACACCTGAGTAGCTCTGTTCTTTTAACCCACTGAGACGAGGTCTGCATATCGCCTGTATTTACCGTCACCTTCACTTACCCTTTGCTAAAACATGTGAGAACATCTTTTATTTACCTACAAAACTTGAGTAGGCAGCTCAGGGCAATTTAAATGAAATCCTTCTGTGAAGAATGTAATCTCATATCTTTTTCTTAAGGTATAAAATTAATAAAGCAAACTCTATCTGTAAGAACATGTGATATATACATTCATGTAATGTGGACTGCTTAGAGAAAACAGAAAAGGCTTTGTTTTGTAAACATCTGTAAGAAAGCTTGCTATAGCAAAGTATTAAGATAAATGTCTGGCTGGGCGCAGTGGCTCATGCCTATAATCCCAGCACTTTGGGAAGCCGAGGCGGGTGGATCATCTGAGGTCAGGAGTTCGAGACCAGCCTGGCCAACATGGTGAAACCCCATCTCTACTAAAAATACAAAAATTAGCCGGGCATTGTGGTGGGTGCCCCTAATCCCAGCCACTAGGGAGGTTGAGACAAGAGACTCGCTTGAACCTGGGAAGTGGAGGTTACAGTGAACCAAGATTGCGCCATTGCACTCCAGCCTGGGAAACAAGAGTGAGACTCTGTCTCCAAATAAATAAGTAAATGAATGAATGAATAAAAATAAAGAAATAAATGTCTAAAGGAGCAGACAAATACTTCAGTGGATATTTGGGAAAGAGCTGACTTTCTTTGGGGGTGGCAAATGATGGTACTGGTTTTTGCTGGCCGTTGAAATGAAAGCCATCCTAACGAGGTTTTATCATCATGAACTGTATTTGTTTGTACTAAATTAGGCTCTCCACAGAAACAAACCAAATGATGACAACGAGTTGATTGATTTCCCTTTTAGATTTTGTAAGCTAGTTAAATATAGGTAGTTGCTGTAATTGCATATTTACTATTTCACTTTTGCAGCTTTTAGAGTGACAAAAATGCAGCCCCCTGTCATGAGTCTCAAATGCTAAACTGTCCTACACATTGGCGATGCTGTGAGAGATGAGAGTAACCAACAAACACTTCCTACTTTGTCACACGGGGCTAATTTAGACTGCTGCAAATTAGTGGTTTGTAGAATAGAAACCAATGTGGTAAAAAGATGTGTGAGACTGCCTGGTGACAGTCACACTCTGATGTGACGCTGTTTTATTAGCATCTTCTAAGATCTAAGGCAGTGTCGCCTTGTGTGTGGATCTGCAGTCATCCTTTAACTATGCGAGCTGGCCAAGAGCAGGGCTGTGAGCAAGACCATGTTTTTGCATCGTATTTGTTCTGAAAATATGGATTAGTAATGAGCATTACAAATAGAGAACCAGAGAGACATTTTGCTAAATCAAAGAAGATTCATTCCTTCACAAAAGATAGACTTATATTCTGTAGCTAATGATTTGTTGCAAGATCTGATGAGTATCCTTCAAATATACAATTGATTTTAAAGGAGAGCCATGGATAGAGATATCTGTCTGCACCTAAACACAAAGTACACAATGAAACCTGTACATGGGATCTCTACAATTTATTACCGAAAAATATTAGGAGACAGAAATATCGAGTAACTCTAAAATAAATTATACTTTGATATTCAATTTGTTCTATCTTTTCAAGCAAAATTAGTTTTGAGAAGTATTTTAGTTCATTTATTATTGGAAAAGACCTCACTAGCTTATTCAAGCAAGAAAATTACCCCAAAAGCTTACAAGATTTATAATGCTTGGGGAAAAAAAAAAAGCAATTCAAAACCTAATGAGACATTTTAGGCCTCATTTACATCTCTAACCTGACCCATTTTCTGCAAAACGTTTTTCTTGGTAATTTACATACTAAAAGCTAGTTATTTATCCATCCCTAACCAAAAAGTTGATGAGATTACTAATACCACAATGAAGTTAACATTACCCTGAAAGCTAACTACGAGCATTTCTAGAAGGTTGACTATTGAGTCATTTATTTAGCTATAATCTCCATTACATCCTGGCAATGCACCCAAACTCTGAGAGAATGACATGAAAGACCAAATATCTCATTTCCACACTCACTCTATGGGCAGGAATCCTTCCAGGAACACACTCGTTGGAAATGAAGCACATTAACATGCTCTGTGTATGTACACACATGACTATAACCAAGAGAAAATAATGCAAGGAAACACATCATATAAAACAAGTTCAGATGTCATGTATTTTTGAATACCGCAGAGCTTTGCATCTATTTGGAGGTGATAATTGTATAGATGTACCGAAGCTGTTGTATTAAAAAAAAAAACTTTCCAATGTTTTGTGAAAAAAGATTACAATGAGGAATTGAAGTGTACAGTGGCACAGTGATATATTTCTCACTGTTTTAAGGAATATTTATATTTTTTCAAGATGAAAAAATATATATCCATAAATGTATATGCTAATATTATAAGTGCATGTATTGATATATTTGTATTACCAATATATTTACATGTTTACTAAAATGTATTTCTATTTTCTGTTTTATATATTTACATTTTATGTTTTGTATATTTTTATTATAAAACACACAATCACCATCGGTTGATCATTGTTCAATAACTTACTCTCAAAAAGCACTGAATTTATAGTAACTTAACAAGTGTCCTTCATAATGTAAGCGTCTGTAAAATACAAACTGTTAACCGTTTACAGTTTAGTCGAACATTATTTGGGCACGTGGTGAGAATTATACTCCAAGACCTTTAAGACTGTCTTAGAGGTGAAATGTCCCTGCCTCTTAGTATAAGCCGCCCCCTCACTGCCCTACATCAAATCCCCACAAAATTCAGAGGTTGAGAAATGCATGGGACATGGCTGGGGCTCCTTGTTTAACCAGGCTGCATCGCGGGTCCCTTTGTTAAACTCTAGTCTTTGGGGGCAGTGTGCAATCTGATTTTAGTTTGTTCAGCATCTCCTGCACAGTTTCCTCCCTAGATGAGCCAGGTGTTTCCTTCTGGTCAGGGCCAGTCTGGTATCCAAGAAGGTCCAAAGTTCAACCCATGCCGGTGGCCCTGGAAAGCCCAGAATGTGGACAAATGTGGCTCGATTCCTTTCCTATTTAGTCATAGTTTACTCGATGAGTTTCAGATTGTGTTTGTTTTCAGAAACCCTCTTTGCTATGAGTAGAGGACTTACAAGGGGATGCAGATTGATTATCAGCAGAGAAAACACTCCTTGGTAAATGTAATTACCAAAAACTCATCTGCAAAGTAAACTGCCATTCACCAAAACCTATTATCTTATGGCATGTTATGAATTGTGATTTTAGTCCCTATTTTGCAGCTGTCAAATACTGTGGGTACTGCAGCCGTGGTCTTCATGTACTTCTCAATCTCTGGATTTTGTTGGGATTTGATGTATGGCAGTGAGGGAGGGGGTTTATACTGAGAGGCAGGGAAATTTCACCTCTAAGACAATCTTGAAGGTCTTGGAATATAATTCTCACTATGCGCCCAAATAATGTTCAACTGCCTCCTTTTATATATAATTATATATTATATTATAATTAAATCTAATGTATGTATTATATATAATTATATAAAATTATAATAAAATGTAATTTTATAATAAAATTAATAGGAACAGCATTCCAAGCAGAGGATGTCAGTAGAAAGAGCCCAATGCAGTAGAGTGCAGCATGCTCCAGGAACTGGAAACAGCTACTCTTCCATGTGTGATGGTGTACATGAGGGTGGTGTGCACCAGATGAGGTTGGAGAGGTAGACAGGGATCAGGAATCCTGACTGCAGTGTCAGAGTGGGCCATCATCAGCACTCCCCTGAATTCAATTTACACAACCAACATGGCCACTACTCCCTCCGTTCCCCACATCCTGGATGGCACCTGACCCTCGATAAGATTATGGCATATAGGAAAACAAAAAAGAACAAATGTTTTCTCAAAAAAGACCAGCTCCCAAGAGAAAGAGAAAGGAATAATCTGGCCTAAAATCACCCCGAAATTTTTCATAAATTCACAATCAAGCAGGTCATTTCTCCTTCCCTATGGCAGATGATATGAGGGAGCAGAAGTTGCCCGGACTGTTGCGCTAATGGAGTAGCCTTACAGTGAAGGGGAACACCAAGATTGAGGAAGGGACTTCTCCCAACAGTTCTGCCCTCTCCCACACTCTCTGGAAGTAATGATATAATCTGTCCTTTTAGAAAGAAAAATCCTTACGTATGTGAAATTTTTTGTTTCTACCAGAATCCATAATGTGTGTTATTACAAAGTGAACAAGCTAGATATGCCCAAATACGTTATTACACTGGACTTGAACGCTATAACTTGAATATCCTTGCAAAATTAAATCCAATAGCAGCAAGACAAGAAACAGGGTCTTGATGGATCTCCTACCTAACTATAGCCAACCATATGTTTTCAGTGTTTCCTCTATATCTTGAGTGGATATTGTATACCTACACATGCATGGTTATATCAAATCTAGTCATTTTTTTCTCTTTTCCAGAAAAATACTTTAAAACTGAAATAATTATAAATGTGTAAATAGAAGGATTACTGATAAAATGCAATTTATGTGAATTACCCACGTCTAATTGTTAGGGATTTGTTGGCCTCTGTGTCAAAAATGCCCTTCTCTCTCCAGGTGAAGAGCTGCTTCCTTGGAAGAGCACCCTAAGACTGGGTGGCCACCATCCTTTGCCTTGGCAGAGCGAGCCAGAAGGTCTAGGCACAACCCACTGTGTTTGCTGACAGCCAGTCTACCCTGGATTGTCTGGAGTTCTGGAGCGGCCTCCTAGGAAGACCAGGGAGCGGTGAGTGCCCATGTGAGGCCAGCAGTTTTGATAGCTCTGTCTTCTGGAAGAACTTATTTTCTGATATTCTAGTCATTCCTGTCATTCTCTCAGACACACTTCTGAAAGACTGTCAAACAACTACTTTCTCTCTTTATACTTTTCTGCACCCTGCCTATAGCCATAGTACTTCTGTAAATCAATAACATCTTGCTATCTCTGTCTTTGTGCACGTAAGTGTGCAGTGCTACAAATGGAAACTCACAAGCAGAGAGAGACAGTGAAAGAGAGAGAGAGAGAAGGTGATTTTGTATGTCTTCAACCTTACCGCCGTATTTCTTTTAACATCAGTTAAAAATAACTGTTATCAAGTGTCCAGCTGCCAGGAGTCTTTGAAATCCAGTAATTATTAATGAGAATTTTATACAGAAAAGGCAGAAAATGTAAAATAGCTTTGGTTCATAAAACAGGAAAGATAAATGTCGCCAGGAAAAAAATCTATAACAAGCGTGTAGTGAACTATGTGAAGGAAAATCTGTTGTACACTAGTGAGATTGTTAAATGGAAATCAAGGACATTGGCTGTGTTGACAAGCAAATTCTATTCATCTGCATAAAAGCAGTTTATTTCAGAACATAGGATATGTAGATCTAATTTTTATTGTTATGCTATTGTTGGTCATGGTGATTATGAATGTATTACAAAGTTTTATAAAGACTACAGTTTCACATTTGTTTACTGTGGGCATTTAAAGTTTTTTTTTATTTGGAATTTTAAGTTTTTCTAAACATAATTATAACTTTATTGGCCACTTTATAAACAACAATTATAAAAAGTAGAAGAGCGTAAAATGTTCCTATTTGCTGTACCATATAACCTCTGAGTATTCAACTATTTTAAGGTCTCTGAGTAAATACCAGCATATGATACCGGCGAAGATTGAAAGCAGAAATTCTATAGAACGTCTAAATGTCACAGGTGTTATTGGAATGGAAATGAACTTTTTAATACATTTTATAGGTATTACATATAGCTAGAATTTTACACCATATTTTTACACTTTAGTTTTTGACTTTGTCACCTATCACCTTTTCCAAATTACTAAAAACTAAAAACACCCTTAAGAAATTAAGAGCATGAATGGTTTGGCAAATCAAGATGGTGCAGTTTTTCTCCTGTCATGAAGGTCTGTGATATGTATCATTTTTCAATATTGCTGGTGGGTTGAGCCGACCTGACTACACACTGTGATCCTGAGATGTGGCTCCTGTCTGTCAACTTGGAATAGATTTTACTTTGCAGTTACTACTTGGGCAATCTAATTATTTCAAAAAGGAAGGGGGAGAAAAATGAGTAATAAGAGTATTATAGAAAATTATATTTTAACAAAAGTAGTGTTGAATGTTAGAAAGAAGCATACAATTAGGGCCAGGTGCAGTGGCTCATTCCATAATCTCAACACTTTGGGAGGCTAAGGCAGGCAAGTCACCTGAGGTCAGGAGTTCAAGACCAGTCTATCCAATGTAGTGAAACCACATCTCTACCAAAAATACAAAAAAATTACCCAGACATGGTGGTGGGTGCCTGTAATCGCAGGTACTCGGAGGCTGAGGCAGGAGAATTGCTTGAACCCAGGAGGCAGAAGTTGCAATGAGCCGAGATTGTGCCACTGCACTCCAGCCTGGGCACGACAAAGTGAGACTCCATCTCAAACAAACAAACAAACAAACAAAAAACCATGTAATTAATAAAGTAGTTAATTTTGTTTGGTATTTGGACCCCCAAATCAATCTTCATATTCTTTCATTGACAACATTCATGAAGTTCTGCAAAAATTAAATAGAATTAAGAAACAAATTCCTTTCAGAGCAAGATGATATGGTACATTCTTAGTTAAATGTTTATGTCATTCTGCATACTTTTAAGTAAATTATCATTAAACTACTATTTAATATGTAGGAGAACTGATGCATTTAAATGCTATCTTTATTTCCTTAGAAAATATTACATTAATGGGTTAAAGAATAGCATCCCTTAGCATGGAAAAAACTTAAGCCCTTGAAAGTTATGAATATCCAAATTAAGTTCAGGCGTATACCTGTGCTTTGTCCGATGATATCTCCATAGCAGCATTTATAATCAAATGTGTCATTTTAATAAATAATGATAATTAATAATACAATGGGTTCTATTCTTTATGATAATGCTTTTGGGGTAACATCTGAGTATCTGCTCCATATTACTGGGGTGGGTAATAAGGTCAGTATTACATGCCTGAGTAATATTCATTGCAAACACTTTCGGTGTAGTTTTGCAGAAATAAAACAATTTCTGAAGGAACACAACCGTTTTCTTCCTAGGGACAGAAGGGCTTTTAAATGAAAAGAGCATCTGCTCCTTTTCCACCTAACAATTGTATTGTCTTCTGGATCAAGGTAATTTGCTATGAAACATGAAGTGTGTGGTCGTTCAGTATCATTTTACTTATCTGAGTGTTTGTGCAACCGATTCAGAACGTGACCTGACTTGTTCAGATGAGACCAGTTTCTCATACTCTTATGTCGTCATTTAAATTTCATTTCATATTTTGACAACCTTCCTCAGTAGAAGGCATAGGACACATCAGACTGCACCTCTTGAATCTTCATTCCTAAACCTAGATGCATGATTCTACAACTAATGTTTTTATAACATGTAGTGTTACTGAGGAGAATGAAAATCTCACTTTGAATACGCTGCTGTAATAATTTTCAGTTGTAAGCTATAATTGATCTGAATGATGACAACAAAAGAAACACTTAAGAAAAGTAATTTTAGTCCTCAGTTAACGAAGTTTAATGCAAGCAGCATTCTTTCAGGTTACGTATATTTATGTGCCAGGGTCGTGTTTGCAGGTGTTTGGGGATCACAGATCTTACACCTACACTGTGCTATCATCACTATTTGTTCTGAGTGATGGAAAAACTAAAGTCCTGAGTTTACATGTCACAGGCAAAGCAACCATCATTATAGAGGGTAAGGGTGGGGGTTGCATAGGGGATGTAATATTTGAGCAGACTTAAAGCGTGAATTAGCAATGTAAGGAGGAGTGGGTATTTTAGGCAGTGGTAAGAACATGGACAAAGTTCCTGAGCTGAGGAGCTGCCTGGCATGCTCATGGAACTAAAAGGAACCCAGGTGTCTAGAGCACAGACCGCAAACAGAGAAAAAAACAGAAAGAGAACATACTGGTGCAATGCGTGAAGGACAGGTCACACAGGGCCTTGCAGATACCATTAAAGAAATTTGATCTTTCCTTCAAGTGCAGTGAGAAACCATTAGGGGACTCTAGGTAGGAGAGTGATGAGGTCAGGTTTCCATTAAAAATAATCACACTGGTTGATGTGTGGAGAATAGAACAGATGTAGAAAGGCAAGGATAGGAAAGAACAATCTGGAAGGTTTTACGCCAGTTGAGGAAGAAGAAAAGAGGGAAGGTGTAGGGGTCTGAGGAGGAACTGGAGATAAGTTCATGGGTTCCAGCTGGATCAGAAAGAGAATGAACTGGGTGGGTTAAAGATGAGGAAGAGGAGGGCCAACAATGACTCTCATATTTTTGGATGGGGAAAACATGGCAATGTTCCTGTTTTTATGTTCAGTTTTAAGTAGATGCAAAATGTCCAGTACTGTAAGCTCCATTCATGGTAAGTGCCCTATGCAGATGTACAATTTTTTAAACCATTTTGTATATAATTTTATACCATTTTTTTCTGCCTTTTACTGCCTTTTCTATGTTTTTTATACCATTTTTATACTTTTTTTTTCCATTTTTATCCCCTTTTTTTTTTTCTGGTGTGCCTTTTTTATGTTGGATACACAAATCCTTACCATTGTATTACAATTGCCTATAGTTCAGTAGAGTAACCTGCTGCACAGGTTTGCAGCCTACAGGCAGTAGGCTGTGCCTTACAGCCTAGGTGTGTAGTTGTTTCTACCTACTTTTGTTATGGTTAGATACATGATATGGTTAGATTAAAGTTTGTTTAAGTACACAGTGTGAAGTTGGTGTGTCAACAAAATTACCTAAGGACAGGTTTCTCAGAATACATTCCCATCATTAAGTAATACATGACTGTATGCCAGCCCCCAAATTATTCTCTACTCAACCTCCAGACATGGAACAAGTAACCTTATTAATAAATCTTGTATCCCTCTCACCTGAAAGAGAACCTGGATCAGAGTAGGTGCTAAACAATATTTTAATTTAAGATGGTACAAAAAGAGAACTTATGATAGGTTACTAAAAGACATGTGGCTGGTTCTTTTCTGCTAAAAGTACTAGGTATAGCAAACCAATGCAGGAGAGAGGTAGCCTGTTAATCTAGAAAGAGTGAGGAGAGTGAGGTCCCCTTTCTTCATCCATTTTCAGTGCTGTTTTTTGTTACAGTGGTTTAGAAGGATAGACAATGACATTATGACAACCAGTCTTCAAAAGAATATTTCTAGGTTCTAACATCCTCACATGATGCCGTGGAGCAGAGGTCTTACCAGCAAAATTTCAAATACAATGAAAAGATGTTTGAGTAACATTTGACAAAGGTTTATAAAACATGAACTCCTCTAAAAACATATTTAAAAGGCTTGGTATTTCGAAGTTTAATATTGGATTAGTATTCAAGGGAATCACTTTTTAAGATGTTGAGTCCATTAAGAAGCTGATCATGTGGGCAAAACTTCAGTCTTTTAAAATTGTAATTAAATTAAAGATTATCTGGTTGTTTGTGTATACTATAAGTAATACTGGTGCTAATCTGATGGAACAAAGCATTATCAGCTGTTGAGGATTTAATGGGGTGTTGAGGTATTTATTCTTTAATATATATCAATGGCATTTAAAAAAAACTCAGCAGAGAAAAGAAGCTCAAGATTCTGAAAGTAGTGGGTTCAACTTTATCTGTATTAATAGCAAGTTGTCCTAACCAGAGAATAAAGTGAGATTATAGAATGGGGGCATTCCCAATAATAGAAATCAGCTGTATTCATAGCTTTGATCGCTCTATCACTGTTCTCACACTACCACGGGAAGGGCAAAGGTAGCCAGCGGTCCCTGAGCATGTCTGTTAACCAAAGGATCTTCTGGATACTATGTGGCATATTTCATTAAATCATCATTCATTAATTATTGTTCCCAACTTTCACATTGTAAAAATATGATACTGAGAAAGATTTACTTGGTGTATATATACATGTGTACTGGACACACACACACACATATATATGTGTACACACACACACACACACATATATATATATATATGAAGCTATTAAGTGACAAAGTTGAGGTCTGAATTCTGTCAGATATCAAAGCCAGTATTCTGATCCCTGACGTATGAAACCTCAATTTATCCTTCGGTTGTCTAGAGAGCCCTGGACCATTAACCTATTCCTTGCAAGTTCTTAACAGATTTGTTCTGATGTTGACATAACACAGATAAGGCAGTTAAGAGTTTAAAACCAAGGAACGAACACATGATTTATGAGGGCTCAGAAAATTCAGCAGAATGACTAAAACAACTTTTGTCAAAATTTGTCATTTTCTTTTGATCGTTTTTAGGTTGATAAAGCAGGAGGCAGGGCTCTAAGCTAATATCTCTATACCAACTCTCCTATCATGATAAACTTGTGAGCAAGGTGAGTAGATGGGAGCTACTTGATAGTAGAGATGGGCAATACTGGTGCTGTGATTATGTATTCAATAATTGTATTGATGAATGAAGATTAGATATGTAATTATGTAAATTATAGAATTTTTAGAGGAGGATTTAAAAATATATAAAACAGAGTGTTAAAAATTTTCTGTTTATAATATTTCAGAAAATATTTTGGAAGAATAATGTATTAGAAATTTTATATTAAAAAAATCACAAGACTACATTTAATATTGCAAGTCTACATTTTCTAACTTCTCTGAAGAACTGCAACATTTAATTAAGAACTATCCATAGAATGGTGGACATTTGGAATAGAAAATTACCCTCTATAGATCACCTCTTTCACTGGAGTAATTTATTTGTGGATTAACCCTCAGTAGAGAAATTATTCCACATCTAAGAGACAGCATCAACCAGGAAGTCTTCCTCTAGAGGAAGTCTCTAAAAGTATTGGAGTTCTTAGATAACTTAATTGATCATGAAGCAAAACACTGCAAGAGAAAGTAAATTAAAACTAAAAGGGAGAGTTTATTCTAAGTTAATATTTTATATTAGAAAAACCTGATGTTAAAATAGTAAAAGTGGTATTTCAAAATGATTTATATTTATTAATAATTTCTTAATATTTAATAACATATAAAAAGGTAGATATCAAATGAACTCTATAGGCACTTAAATTTGGTGATGTAACAACTCCTTCAGTGAGTAGCTTAGTATGAAAGATACGAGGGGCAATGTAAACAGAGACATCAATATGTTTCCCTCAAGTTTAAAATTAGTATTTATTTTGGAAGTTTCAGTCAACTTCATTATTCTCTCTCCTTCTTGATAGTCAATTTTTTTGTTTGAGGCTCTCTCGATTAAACCCTGTCACTTCAGGGCAAGTTCAGGAGAATAGTGCATTATTGATATTACAGAAACAGTTGTTACTGATCAATATGTTTTGAACCACATACAGGGTATATCTTTAAGGACATAATTCATCAAAAACAGGCTTACTGGAGCTCCTCATACTATTTTCATTGATTTTTTTCCTCCTAGGAAGACACAGTAGATAGTCTATATGTGACACAAGAGTTATATTCAAAATAAAGACGTCAGGTAGTCAGTTACAAAGAAAAAAAATCAAATATAAGGATTCTAAAAGAGGAAGACAATTGAATTTAAATTCTTATTCTCACATTTAAGTATCCTGTTCAGATTATACAATCAGATGACTTATAATTATTAAAAAGTTTCACATAAAGAATACCAGATTCTAGGTGTGAATTTTATTTGTGACTTACTATGTGAAATGGAGGAAGAAAATTACTTGTATTTAGGTTTCCTATTACCACTACATAGCTTATTTTTAAATTTAAAATTAAGTATACATATATATTGCTTGATACCATATGTGTTTTACATGCTTGTCTGTTAAAGCAAGTTTTAAAAGAACTAGTGGAGTTCACATTGTAAAATGTCCTAAAGTAATTCCTATTGTACTGCAAATAATTGGTTTATAAGGGAATAATAACCTTCTAATCTTGCAAATCTGCATCCTCATATATAGTGTTAGCTTAAAAATCAAGGTAATATATTCTTTTCAGTATTCACAAAGAATCTGAAATGGAGGTTAAAGGAAAGTAGTATATCTTAAATTGTTTTACGAGATAGGACATTACTGCTCCTCAGAAGTAGGCGGGAAAAACTAATCTTTAAGTGAGGTTTTTTTGCTTTTAGAACAGTGAATTAGTGTCGATATTTTAGGTCACAATTTGCGTTTTAACCTCAGTATCTGCCCTAGAAGTCCATTATTCTAACTTTCTCATTAAAGGTACAACCCAACCCATCATTGTTGTAAACTGCTTGGGTGAAATGTCCTCCTGGATGGTCATAAAGAAATGCTTTTTTGAAAAAACAAGAGATGCATGAATAGTAGCTACCCATGACAGCTTACTTAAATAGCCATGGAAGGCAAGAACAGTTTACCTTGCATATTCTCTCCCTCCTGGTCCAACCTTAATTTGACACCTTATCACCACTTGGCCTCCCCACACTTTCCTCGAAACTCCTTATTAATCCAATCCATCTGATGCATTACTCCAGTATAATATAATCTTCCGTAAAGATTTTCTTCCTTGCATGATAGTACATTGCTTTGTATTACTGAGTATTATTTCATCAAATCCATATATGTGATGTATTTATTCATGCACCAATGAATAGGCTTTTAAGTTGTAATCAATTTCCTTGTTATTTTGAATAAAGATGCTATGAATATTTGAGTACAATTGTTGGTGCAGACATATATTTTCATTTCCATTGAGTAAATACCTAGAAAGTGCTATTTCCTTGTCTTACGGTAAGTATGTACTTACCCTTAAGAAACTGCCAAATGACTTTCCAAAGTTGCCTCAGCACTTGGCATTTGAATGAGGAATATATGAGATTTTTATTTGCACCACATTTTCACGAAAACTCGGTATTGTCAGTCTTTTCAGTTGTAGTCACTCTAGGGGTTGTACAGCGGTATCTGGTGATGGTTTTAATTGGTGTATCCCTAATGACTAAATACATTGAATATTTTTTTCACATGTTTATTAGTTATGGGATATCTTCTTTTGTAAAGTACCTGTTCAGCTCCTTTGCCCATTTAAAAAATATATTAATATTTATTATGGAGTTCTTTCTATATGTTCCGCAAGTAATTTTCCCAGAGCGTGACTTGCCCTTTCATGTTCTGAAAAGTGTCTTTTGAAGAGCACACGTTCTAAACTGAATAGGTAGACTTCATCAATTTTTTTGTGATTTGAGTCTTTTGTAACTTATATAGGAAATCTTTCTCTATTCGATGAAAATTTTATCCCACATTGTCTTCTAGAAGTTACATAATTTTGGTTTTCATATTTAGATTTTTGATTCATTTCAGGTTACTTTTTGTAAATGGTATGAGGTAACAGTCATTTTTTTACATATGGATATCCAATGTTTCCCACATTACATGTTGAAAAGCATATACTTTCCTCACTGGATTATCTGGGATCAGGAGTTGGCCACATAAGATAGGTCCTATTTGTGGACTCTATTCCGTGCCATTGATCATTATATCTGTCTTCATGCCAACATCACATCACCATAGTTTTATAGTAAATCTTGAAATTAGGTATCATAGATACTCCCACTTTGCTTCTTCTTTGAAAACTACTTTGGCTATTTTATCTCCCTTGCATTGCTATATAAGTTTTAGAATCTTCTTTTTAACCTCAAAAACCTGTTGTAATTTTTTTGGAATATCATTAAAATATAAATCAATCTGGAACCATTGACACGTGGATGATATTGAGTCTCCCGATCATGGTATCTCTCTTCACTTATTTGCACTTCACTTACCTCTCTTCACTTTTCTTTATTCAACAATGTTTTGCAGTTTGGGGTATAAAGATCTTATATGTATTTTAGTCAGTTTATCCTTACATATTTCATGATATTTGATGCCACTTTAAATGGTATTGTAGTATAAATTCCACTATTAAATTGTTTGTTGCAAATACATAGAAATATGATTGACATTTGCAAAATGACATGGTATTCTGCAACATTATAAAATTTCTATGAACTATTTTGTAGATTCCATGGGAAAATTGAATAGATAATTTTGCAATCTGTGAATAAAGACCGTTTTAATTCTAATTTCCAACATCCTAGGGTAAAAATATGAGTAGAAATGGAGAAAATAAACAACCTGCCTTATTACTGATCTTAGGAAGAAAGCACTCCATCTTTCACCATTAATATGACTTATCTGTAGGTCTACTCTAGCCAGCAGATAGTGGAGTGTTGTATTTTTGTATTATCTGATGACCTCTGCCTTTTAATTGGTGCTTATTTTTCTTCATATATTTTTCTTCCTATATTATAGTTCATAAAAATATATTTAATGTCATTTTTGATACAACTGGGTGAAAATCTCCTAATTTACTATATTTTGCCATTTGCCCAGATATTTTTTCGTTTACCTTTTTTTCTGCCTTAATTTGAATTAAATCAGTATATTCAGTATCCCATTTTATCTGTATTACTACCTTACTAGCTGTAGTTCTTTTATTTTTTTCGTGGTTGCTCATGGCTTACAATACACAAAGTTAAATTACCACAGACTACTTTCAGTAACATATAGCACTTCATCTTTCATGTAAGAAACTTGCAACAGTGTAGGTTCATTTCTTCTATTCTTTCTTTGCAGGAATATTGTCAAATGTTTTACTTTTGCATGTGGTATAAACTCCATAATACATCGTTACTAGGTTTTATTTTAAAGAGTCAGTTATCCTTTAAAGAGATTAATTTTTTTTTTTTTTTTT